>NW_018252621.1:116691-150592 GCF_001263595.1 Phalaenopsis equestris
CCAAACATTAAGATAGCTTGGGAAGTCACCGAGGTTCGCCTCTGGATCCATGACATCCCCTAGTTCTTCTTTCTTTGGATTCTGCAATAAAATGTTCCAAATTGGAACCAATCCCCTTGCACACCTCTACGTATGATTTCGTTGAAGAGTCCTACCCTTTGAAATTCCTTGAAGATAATATTTCCTGATTTTTATTGAGAGTCTTCTTAAGTGACTTTGGTCATTTAGGATGTAATTAACTATAGGGGCTTTCCCTTATAGGAAGCATGTCCGAACCCAGCTTAATATAAACCCTATTTAATTCTTTATATTAAATAGGGGAACTTGTCAGCAAATACAAAGGTTTCGTAGACCAAACGGAAGTCATACTTTCCTTAGTTTATTTTGATCGAGTCTCATCCTCAATTCTTGTGTTTATCCTTTGAGATAGGTACAAGATTTAAGGTACAATGCTCTTTCATTTTAAACTATGAAAATATGAGGTCAGTTTGATTTAATACTTCAACGTCCTTCTGAAGCGGGCGACGGGATTTTGATTCCAGCGACCGACAGCTTCTTACGAGCAACCTCACAAACCAATCCCCGAAATAACGCCGCCAGAACATCAAGAGTTTGGTGGAGAGGAATTTGAGATAAGTTTTTATCTTTGTGACTACATTTGGTTTTAATTTAGACTTCTTATGTGCTTACAAGATTTATACTTTTAAACTTAAGTGTGGTTATGTTTTCTACATGAATTCTGAGTAATTTTCTTTATATTTTTTCTTAAAATGAAAAGTAATTAAGTGCTGGATTAAAGTTTTGTGAAGTATTGGTATTTAATGTTGGAATAAGTTTTAATGATTTTAATCCTTATACTTCATTTAATTCTTATTTTATCTAATTAAAATGTTAATACATATTGTGAGAACATGTAAGATCGAAGATGGAATTTTCTCAGTAAAAAAATGTTAAGAATCACATGAGATTGTATGGATGAGAATGTAATTCATATGTTTGAGTGCAAATAAATAGGGAAATAAAATTTGAAGGGTGTAGAGATTTGAAGTAAAATTTGAAGGGTGTAGAGTTAGAGAATTTTAGAGTGACAGGCTAAAGCCTCCAATTTTGTTTATTATTTTAGGTCTTGATACGAGATGTTAGCCCCCAGGTGGAGGGAGAAGATGGAACTTGAGCGTGAGAGGTTGGGAGCTAGTATCTTCTCTACCTAGCCCATCTTCAGGACTATTTAAACTTTAAATTAGTCAATGTTATTTATAGCATCTCTAGTAAGGGTAAAGAATAATATTGCTCCTATTTGGCACATCAAAACTTCAGATACTTCCACAATAGAATTCCTATACTTGTTATTGATTCATGATAAGAAAAAAAATATTTTATTTATATTGCTTTCATCTTAGAATAATATAGTTAATTTAGTTAGTTGTTTACTTTATTTTAAAATTAACAAAAAATACCAAAAATAATCAAACTTTCATTCTTATTATATCATCTATAGTTTGAGTAAGAATATTTTTCAAGGTGGAGTTCATTATTTAATTTATTCCTTAAAAATTTGTACTTCTCCCTGTGGGTTCGATATTTGGGGCTTAATAAAAAATTCCTATATTACTTGATAATGATATGTACAATTGTGTATTATTCCAATATTTAAAAATAATAGTTGCACTCTTATTTGCTTCAGAGTCATGTTTTTGGCGCCGATGTAAAGGAAGAAATATAAATAAAAAAAATTTGAGCATATAACCACACATACTTCGTAGTACTGCGTAAAAGTTGGGATCACTATTCCATTTTACAAAGTTGTGGAGAGTTGTAGGATGGGAAAAACTTTGTCAATAGTCCATTCTATAACTTGACATATTTCTCGCTGACCACATAGCCTCATTCAAAGCAGACGTCTATTTTATGAAGATTATTAATGTATTAAACTACCTCCTACTCTTTACCATGTTGAGGGAGTAGGCCTTATGATTCAAAGTATTGCCACGATGGGTGATCACTTTGTTTACTGATTATAGAAGGATGTTTGTGGCATGGTTCACATGTGCCCGAAGCTCCAAAAGAGTTCTCAAACCCTGTTACAGATAAGGCAGGGGCTGAATGAGAGCCTCCACTTGTTTATTACTCAGTGAAGTTGAAACTTCACTTGTTTACTTCAATGGCCAAATTACCAAAATGCCCCTCCTTAACCCAAAATTTTAAAAAATTCCAAAAAATCCTAAAAATTCCCAAAACCTCCCAAATATTCCCAATTTTATTTTCCCTTACTACCATGTGAACCAATTTGGCCAATTTCACCACCTTTGACCAAAACCCCCAAATTGCCTTTTAAATGCCCTTTTTTCCCAAATCTACCTCAAATGTCTATCAAATTGGTCTCAATTTCCCCTAATTTCAATTCTAAACTCAAATTAACCTTTGATATGACCAATATAAACCAAATCCAAGCCTAATTGGTCCATCATTTGATCTCAATTTTGATTTAGATCAAAGCCCCAATTTTGGCCACATGACCTAATCTCATCAAATTGAATGCCTTCACCCCAAAATTGGCACCCAATTGATGTTTAAAACTCTTCATGAGATCCTTATTGACCATTTACAACAATCAATTTGGATCTGACCAAAGGCTAGTGACCAGAGAAAAATATGTTGAGATTTTCATACATTTAGACCCAAACCTAGCCCAATATGCCCAAATAGATCAAATTTTAAAATTCCTCCAAATTGACCATCCAATTGAACTCAAAACCAATTGTAATTCAGTTAACTCTGAGGATACTATAATAGGTAATGTAGATAAATTTCCAAATGTGTAGGAAGTATCTTCATCTAAGCTTTAGGAGGTATTTCTGTTGAAGGAATAAGATTCCTACTATTTTTCGTAGTGTCCAACAACTCAAATCTTTTCTGAACATAATCTAAATCATCATTATACTTCAATGGATTTATCTTGCCTTTGATCCTCATCTTTATGCTTCAAATGTTCTTCTCTAATTTTCTTTTCAAAATTATATGTGAAATAATCAATATTTAAATATTCACTAATATCCATTCTGAAGCTATCATTATCTCTTCCTTTTCTTGGTTATTCATTAAATTTGATATATTAAGTGTAACTTCTTGATCATTGACTCTCTTGGTTAACAAACCTTATTGTATGTCCATCACAACTTTTCTAGTGGCAAGAAAAGGTCTCTCTAAAATGGTTGAAATTTCTTTATCTTCCTCCATATCTAACATAATGAAATCCACTGAGAAGATAAATTTATCAACCTTTACCAATACATATTCTACAACTCCTTTAGGATAAGTGATCAAACAATCAACTAACTGAAGGGTTGATTGTAAGTTGTTAATTTTGAGGACTTGGAGCAAAAAGAAAGCAAAAAAGGATTGAATTTGGAGCAAAAAAGGTGAAGTTAAAAATTTTTTCAACGCCGACGGCGCCAGGATCGTCGTCAGATGGCGCCAGACTGGGCGCCGATAGTGCCATTTGACAGAGACTTGGGATTTAATTACGGGCCTCTGGCGTTGACAGCGCCAGTATTGGTGGAAGGCTTGTTTCTAGAAGATTTGACAAATTTGGACGGCTTTTTGAAGAGTTTTTGGATGCACCTATTGGAGAACCAACCTAGGCTCTATTTAGGGCCAAATTTTGATCAGAAACCCGCCCCCCTTCATACCATTTAAAATTCCTCCACTCATTTCAATTTTCCTCTTCACACACCAACATTCTGTGTCATTCCACACCATTAGTTAGTTATTATTTTTATATTTTTGAGTTTTTATGGTGAGTTTAAGTGTGAATTCTTCTCTAAGAAGTGTTAGAGATGAAGAGAAGTGAGAGATTTCTTCTTCCTACATTTCCTAAGAGAGGCTACAAGGGAAATGATTTGTTTTGAGAAAGAGTTTCTGATAAGTGTTGTTTGTTTAGTATTATTGTATGAACTTTCTTTTATATATGAAATTTGTGTTTTGTTGTATCTTTCTCATGAAGTCTGAGTAGATTCCTTTACCTTTCTCCCTACTCCGAGATATGGTTAAATGAATAGATAATGTGGATGTATCAATGTTAAAATTTAATATTAATTTTGATGGTTTTTCAACTCCGCTCTTAATTTAATTTTCGATCTGGCTAATTGAATTCTTAAAATATGTTGTGAAACATATGATCCGGGAAATGGAGTATGAGCTCTATAATAGAGTGAGACTCACATTTAAGTCCATGAAGGAGTATTTCTTTCATGGAATTAAGTATAAATAAATAGCGAAATATACTTTGCTGGGTATAGAATTGGAGATTTTTTAGGGTGACAGACTAAAAATCATTAATTCAATCTTAGTGTTTAAAAACTAAAGTGTGATTTAGCCTTCAGGGGAAGGGAAGTGGAAGCTCTAAAAAAGCTCTAAAATGGGAGCCAGTATCCTCCTAGCCTAGCCACAGATTTAGAGACTAAACCTAAGATTAGCCACAGTTCTGATTAACCAATGATTTTCTATAACACTGAACCGGGGTAGAGAATTAAAATTGCTCCTATTTGGCACAATACATATCTAAACCATTTGTCTCATCTTATTTCACAAAAAACTCATTGTAGTGGGAAAGATGCTTTTTCCTAATAGAAAACTTCATTACATAAACATAGTTTAGTAGTTATTAATTTTAAACCCTGCTTTTAAATTCTGCCATTAGTAAATAATTTAGCTTTGATAGTATCTTAAACATTCAAATTAGTGTCAATAATTTAGATTGATTTCTGTGAATTTCCTCGTTAATTTATCATTTCAAATTTAAACCTTCCTCGTGGGATCGATATTTGGGACTTAAAAAAGAAAGTCTTATATTACTTGATAATGATATGTATACTTGCATATGTATACTTACGTAGAATACCAACATTAAGTGCTGAACATTATTATTCATAAAATACCACTTCAAGTTTTTGGCATCGTTGTAAAGCGGAGTCAACTTTATAAATTTTACACAACTATATTTCAGCAAATTCACATCAAGTTTTTGGCTCCGTTGTCAGGGAAGGTAATGATAAATTAAATATATTGGGCTCCGTTGTCAGGGAAGGTAATGGTAAATTAAATATATTTGGTTAATTAGAAAATTTAGAGATAAAAATATACAAAATACAAAATATCAAAAAAAAATTATAAAATTAAAAATTTAAAAGTACATAACCATATATTTAAGAGTATTTTTAAGAAAATTTTCTTCGCTTATTATAGTTGTTTATGCGAAATATTGGATCTGAAGGTCTAGTACCTTACGTTTCAGAATTAGAACGTACTATTAGAAAAGTTTGAAAACAGAACAAAAAACAAAAATAAAAATTTTGAACAAAATGACAAATAACTTAGATAATCAAATAAATGAAAATCAACGAAGACCTTTAAAAGATTATGATAATCCAACAACAGATGAACTTCACTTAAATATTCAAAATCCTGATGTTGCTGCTAATTCATTTGAACTTAAATCTGCTATTATCCAAATGGTACAAAATATTTTGGAGGAACACCTATTGAAGATGCTAACTTACATCTTGTTAGTTTTCTTGAAATTTGTGCTACTTTTAAATATGATTCTACTTTTAAATATGACAGAGTGTCTAATGATGTTGTTTTGCTTATAATTTTTCCTTTTTTATTAAGAGATAAAGCCAAAGCTTAGCTTAGCCAAAGCTTGGTGTTGACCTCACTTTTGGTTGAGGTCTAGTTTTCCTTCCTTAGTAGCCTAATGTCTAGCCATAGGACTTTCCTATTGACTATTCCTAAAAAACTAGAAAAGGAACCCTCGCCATTAGAAATTTCAAACTCCTCTTTACTTAACCTGAAGTTCCACATAGTGGTCCTAAGCTCTGGCACTTAATAGGAGGGGCCATTATGGGGGAGCCCAAGGAGAGTTCCCATAGGACTGCTTGACCTTAGGGTCAATCCTGGGTGTTGGTCTAGAGCTAATATACTCACTCTCACTCACAATCATTCACAACCCTAAACCCAAATTTTCTTAAATTTGGTCCCTTGATCCTTTGGGAGACTCAGGTAGATGGTCCCCTACCCCACTGGCCCTAGGCTAGGGTTTAGCTAAGACCAATACATATATGACCCAAATGGGGTTTCCATTGGTCCATAGCTCATTTATGGTGGTTAGCACCCCAATGCTACCCAAAATATTCAACTTGGCCTTTTGCTCTAAAACCTACCCAAATTACCTAAACACCCTTGAAACCCTAAATTTAGCCAAAATTATCAAATTTACACAAAATACCCAAACTTTTTCAAAAATCATTTTAGACCTTTTGAAAACATCCAAATTACCCAAAATCACCAAAAAATTGCCAAATTACCAAAATGCCCCTCCTTAGCCCAAAATTTCAAAAATTCCAAAAAATCCCAAAAATTTCTAAAACCTTCAAAATATTAAAACAAAAATTTCTAAAACCTTCAAAATATTCCTAATTTCATTTTTCTCAACTACCACATGAACCAATTTCACCAATTTGACCATTTTTACCAAAACCCCCAAATTACTTTTAAAGGCTCAATTTCCCTTAATTCACCTCAAATGTCCATCAATTTGGTCCCAATTTCCCCCAATTTCAATTCTAAACTCAAATTAACCTTCCATATGACCAATATTAATTAAATCCAGGCTCAAATGGCTCATGCTTTGAGCACAATTTTTATCTATATTAAACCCCCAATCTTGGCCACATGACCTAATCTCACCAAATTGAACCTATATCCTACTCAATTTGCCACAATTTATGTTAAAAACTATTTATAACACTCCTTCACATCAAACTTAACCTTCAATTTGCCTTGGGGAAGCCTAAAATTCATTTAATTTTGATCTAAGTCCAAAAAACCCCAATTTTTCCCAAAACTGGCTATAACCCAAAATTCCACCAAGTTGATTGCCTTGACCGTAAAATTGGCATTAAAATTATATTGAAAACAGTTCATGACATTCCTATTAACCATTATCAACAATCAATTTGGACTTAGCCCAAGCCTAGCCAACTCTAGACCCAAGTCTAGCTCAACATGCCCAAAGTGACCAAATTTCCAAAATCTCTCAAATTGAACTCCCAATTGAACTCAAAATCACTTCAACCCTTCACCAAAAATCTTAATTACAATCACATACACAATGTTGATCAATCAATTGGGCTCAAATTCATGGCTAGCCTAACTCAAACCCAAGCTTTGGTCATTTGGACCCATGCACCAAAATTGAACTAGCAATTTTAAATTGGTCAAGGCAAGTCTTCCAAACCCAAAATTGGGACCTTGTTGACCAGACCAAACCCTATGGAACCACCGAAATGAGCCATGGACCAAAGGTTCCCCAAATCAAGGGATTGGCTTCCAAATTTTCTTAAGCCTAGAGGATTTTTTGCCAAAACAAAACACTTGCCCAAATAAATTATTGTGACAGACTCCCCTGGCTCACCTGACCTTTTGGCCACCTCCCCTAGCCTTGCCAGCCAGCCTAGTCACCGGAGGAGCCAAAACTGTGAGCCACCCTCAAAAAATTAAAACCCAATTCAAACCTAGAGGCCACCTCATCCCATTTGAAGTTTAGAGCCTCTCTTCCCTCAACATAAGCAACACTTTGCACCCCTTAATTGACCTACAGAGCCACCCTAAGCCATTTTTATAAAAGTTCCACCTCCACGGCCGTGGGAGGTGTGCTGAAATTTTCTTAAAGTAACCCTTTGAAATCACTCCCTGAGCTTCCTTGAGACCTCCACAGTGTAACCCAACCACTCCATTGCCCTAATTCCCCTTGTCGGAGTTCAATTTTTGAGCTAAAAACCTGGTCGGAGACAGGACATTCTCCACCACACCTCCAAAATGCACCAAATTCAAATTAAACTTACCCACACCATCACCACAGTGAAAGAAGAAGAAGCCCCATCAAATCCCCCTCATACAGAGCCTCTAAGATTGCTCAAGACCAAAATCCAAATTTGGCCTTGATCAAATTTGGGTCTAAACCTTTCGCCACAACCATAGGCTCAATCCCTAGCTTCCTTGGACCTCTGCCATAACCATAGGCTCAATCCCTAGCTTCCTTGGACCTCCACAAATGTGCTTACCACCTCTGATTGAAGCTTCCCTTCTTAGAGTAAAGGCATTGAACTTCCTCTCTTCCCGAGCCTATTTTGATTCTCCATTTAATTAGAATCAATTTAATGGCATGTTTATCATATGGATGTGTTCGTCACACTTAGACGAGTCCATAGAATCAAACCCGAAGTGATTTGGTTGAGTTTAGGCTAAGATCTTAAGGTTTGAAGTTGAACAGTTACGGGTTCGCTCTATCAGGGACAATGACAGAGAGCCGTCTGATCAAGCATGTATCAGATGGATGAACGAGATTGAGTCGGATGAGATCTTCGTGTGTGAACAATAAGACGCGTGGCTACCGAGTTGGATGACGGTACCGAACCAAAAGACGGCGCGTGGAGATTCGGAGAGGCCTAGGATGAGGTGGCACCGCACGGGATAAATAGAAAAATAGGGATTTTCTGATTTAAATAAATAGCCCTAACTTTAAAAATCCATATCTTGGTGTAGAAAAATCACAAATATAAAATAAAAATTTCTTTTGCTTAGTGAATAGAGAAGAATAATGTGGAAATGGATTGAAATTTATTTGATGCATATTTTACTTTTTATTAATTAAATACTATTATGAGTCTTTTAATTCTCTATGCATGTAGGCATTTCACCATGGCTTGAACTTTTTGGCATGTTGTTGCCTCTAACTTAGGGAACATTCTCTGATTTCTCCAAAGTCAAAGGAGACCTCTAGATAGAGATCCATATTTTTCAAGTTGATGTCTATTATTTGCATAAATTAATCATAATAATTATTATATTTCTTAGAAAATTCTAAGAAAATTTTTGAAGGTTTATTATGGTCAGAGAACCCTTTAAAAAATCTTTCATGAGTTAAGTCATTAAGAATGTACCGAGTTTTCACAAACCCTAAAATGCAAAGAAAATTAAATTTGGGAAACACAGACAACTAAATGATTTAATTTTTAATCTCCACTAAGATTCAAAGCTCAGAGAACTCCCCATAAAAATTTCAAAGCATTTGGAGCTCATTTGATAACTCAAATTGATTTTCTAAGTTAAATGTCATTTTTTACATTAATATTTTTAAACAATTAAAATATAACTTAAAAAATTATAAAAATTGGTTTTGGGACTCCTCTGTGATCAGATAAATTTTTTTAAAATAAATTTTTAAGTGAAATAAAAATTCTATTTTCAAGCCTCTCTTTAATATTTAAATAATTAAAAATGATAAAAATCACAAAAAATAGTAAAATTTATGGAAATGTTTTAAATTGTTTCCTAAGCACTTAGGAACAATTTGAATATTTTTTCCTGATTCTCTAAGTGAAGATACTGAATTTCGAAGCTTAAAATAATTTTTAAAAGCTAAAAATAGATTTTCACTAAAATAATTCTAACAATTAAAAAAATCAGAAAAATATGAAATCTATTTCTTTGGGTTCCTTGACCTTAGAGATATTTAATAAAAATATAAAACTTAATTTTCCACATTTAAAATCATTTAAAATATTTTATAATTAATAAATGCTCCAGAACTTAAAATTATTCTAATAATTCAAATAAAATTCAAAAAATCATGAAATTTGGTCCCAATGATTCTTTGGTCTAAGTCTACCTCCAACAAACATTTCAAGGGATTAGGCTTTACATTGGTTAAGATAGGGAATTTTCTTTAAAAAATCCTATTTCTTGCATCTAAATAATTATATAATTTAAATTAAAATTTGAAAAATCACATTTTTCTCCTTTGATGTCTTAATTTACCCATGAGTGGGGTGTAAACTCCAAAGTCAGTTGAATTAAATTTAACAAATTATGAAGTGATAGAGCCTTACAGGCAAAAAATGTAATTTTGGAAATTTTTCCTTAATTAACATTTAGGCTCAAGTCAAAAAGGGAAAATGGGCAATCTTTGATCATAATCAACATATCTGGATGATTAAAACACAAGGGGATTAGTTGGTAGAAACCAATCTCACTTTTATTAATTAAAGGATAAATTGGTAATTTCCTTACATTATTAAAATTTGGAAGTTTAGTCAATTAAATGATCCTAGACTTAGGGGTATGATTTTGGGTGTTGATAACTCACTAATTTAACACCTCTATTTGATGTTCAAATGACTTTCAAAAAAGAATCATCATCACTTAAAATTCAACTTTTTAAAAAATATATATATGTAACTAGGACATCTATCAAAAGTCTAATTGGCTTAGTAGTGACCTAGGCTAAATCAAATTTTGTTAAATAAGGATTAGAAAAGTGAACATAATTAAAAAATTAAACACCTTTAAAACACTACAAGCCCAAATTAAAAAGTTGGCTAAGTGTCTTGATAACATTAACTTGCACCTTTAAGGGTCTTCACACACATAATCCTCAAATTAAATTATAAGTGATAATTACCCTACACTTAGGGATAATTAAAACATCAATGTTCATTGAGCATTAAAGGTATTTACAGGATGGGTTATTAAGCAACATAATAAGTTTAAAAAGAGCTCGAGACTTTTCACCAGGCAGTGAGAGGGAAGCATGAACCTGCTTTTTTCTCCAGATTTGTTGTATAACTCAGAGGTCTACCAAAATTAATATATTTTACGTATTAAAATCATCCTTAATTAATCAAATAGGGACCCACCAAGATATGACCTAGGGTTGGGTAGATCACTAAAACCTTACTTTTTTGCTTTATATAAAGCACAAAACGAAAACTACAACTAAATTAAGACGTCTTTATCGGATGATTTGGAATCGCTCGGAGGAGGTAACCTACGGTTGCTAACACAGCCTCCCACGGTCTAAATGAAAGTATGGAACTCATTAAGTTGAGTTTAGTAAATTCATTTAGACTAAGTCAATTTGATAGAAAATAGTGGTACCAGAACGAGGGAACCATAGGATCCTAACCGGTGTCGCTCTAATCAACTTTAACATGCCCCCAAAATTTTTTTTTAAAGAACTACAGCCATATTGCCATCTGATTTGACATCATGCCCTGACAGATTAGAAAACTTAAACTCATCATGACGAGGAGCTTGGAGCTAGCACGGTGGGCAGCACGACCATCTTCACCAACAAAATCTGTCTACATCAGCTAAACCAATTTCTTTCCTTCTTTAGAATTAAACAAAAAAGCCATAGGACTTCGAGGTTGCTTGCTTATGCAACGTAAATTCTCACTTTATCTTTAGGCCTTTGTATAGCCTTGTTATACAATATAAGCCCTAACTCGTTTTAGGATTTCGAGGCTGTCGTTTGTCACGACCTAAATCCTCATATCTTTCAGGCTATTTGTGTGATTGTTTCACACGAATATAAGCCCTAAACTAATAAAATTGGCAGGATGAAACACTTAAAATTTTCTCCTCTAAATTTAAACCAAACATTAGGATAGCTTGGGAAGTCACCGAGGTTCTCCTCTGGATCTATTACATCCCCTAGTTCTTCCTCCTTTGGAATCTATAACAAAATGTTCCAAATTTGAACCAATCCCCTTGATGTAATTAACTATAGGGGCTTGCCCTTATAGGGAGCATGTCCGAACCCAGCTTAAAAAAATCCCTATTTATTTCTTCATATTAAATAGGGGAATTTGTCGGCAAATAAAATAGTTTTGCAGACTAAATGGACGTCATATATTTCTCAGTTTATTTGATCGAGCCTCATCCTCAAGTCTTTTTTTTATCTTTTGGGATAGATATAGGGTTTGAGGTATTGTGCTCTTTCATTTAAACTATGAAAAATATGGGGTCTGTTTGATTTCATATTTTTTCAAAAACTATATATATGTAAATTAAAATTTCCTTTCAAAGTAGGCGATGGGATTTTAATTTCAGTGACCGAACAACTTCTAACGGGCAACTCCTCCAACCAAAATAGTGCGGACACTTGGTTAAACTCATTAGCACCTAGATCTATCAGAACTTGGGGAGAACTATCACAAAAATTCTTGGCTAAATATTTTCCACCCTCGAAAATTGCTAAGCTTAGAAACAATAAATATTCTTTTTGTCAGTTTGAAGGGGAATCGATATATGAAGCCTGAGAAAGATTTAAGGATCTCCTTAGAAAATGTCAACATTTACCAGATCCAGATTGGTTAATAATTCAAAATTTTTACAATGGATTAGTAGGATCACTTAAATCTATTATAAATGTTGTTGCAGGTGGATCTTTAATGTTCAAACCTTTTGATGAAGCGTACTCTTTAATAGAAGAAATGACTACTAATAATTTTCAGTGGTCCTCTGAACGGGTATATCCTAAGAGACTAGCTAGTATTCATGAATCTGATGCAATGTCTTTTTTAGCATCTCAAATTGCTGCTAAATCAAAAAAGATTGATCAAATTGGAGTGAACTATTCTCAAATACCACTAGTATTAGAGGAAAATTCACTATGACAGATAATTGATACTCAATCATCTTATGAAACTTTGAATGCTATTAATAATCAAAATAACAATGTTTATTCAAACTATTACAATCCTAAATGGAAAAATCACCTTAATTTTAGTTGGAATAATTATAACAATTCAATGAACCCCTCAAGAAATTTAAATAACCAAGGAAATCCAAATTATCGACCTTATTATCCTCTTGGATTGAACTCTAACCCTTTGGATTGAACTCAGGAAAAGAAGTTAACAATGGAAGAGGTAATGTTGAATATGAGAAATCAAATAATGGAAGAGGTAATAGAGGTAATGTTGAATATGAGAAATCAAATACAAAATCAAGGGGCTGCTATTAGAAATATTGAAAATCAATTAAAATATATTACTACTGCACTTAGTAACAGTTCTTCAAAAAATCTTCCGAGTACTGTAGAAGTTAATTCCAAAGATCAAAATAAAGAACAAATTAAAGTAATTTAATTAAATCTATATGATGATAAAATTAATTCCGAGTACTGTAGAAATGATTTTTCTAACCAGGATTGTAACAACTAGAATAGTGGTTATTAGGTCGATTATTTATTGTATTCAATGTCTTATATGATGATAAAGAATCTATCAATTGTCCCAATGAATTTTCCTCAACCACAAGAGGTGTTTGAGATAATAAATTCATTCCAAATTGATCTGTTTTATTTGATATTACATCAAATTAAGAAACTAAAATAGACGTTGCATCAGAATCATGAACACTGCCTACTCTCTTGGGATTTACCCTTTCAGAGGGCTTTTGAAAGTTGTTAGTAGCTTTCTCTACAATTAAAGAATATGCTTCATCGAATGGTTTTGACATTAACAAACCACCACCAGTAGCATCAATGATAGATCTAAGAGGTCCCAATAATCCATTATAAAATGTTTGAATTATTAGCCAATCAGGTAAAGCATGGTGTAGACACTTCCTAATGAGAAATTTTATCATTCCCAAGCTTCGTATATTGATTCCCCTTCAAACTGAAAGAAAAGATATGATATCGTTTCTTAACATAGCAGTTTTTTATGGGGGAAATATTTAGCCAAAAATTTTTGAGGTAAATCTCCCCAAGTTCTGATAGATCCAAGTTCTAATAAGTTTAACCACATCTTAGCTTTATCCCTTGAAGAAAAAAGAAAAATTCTAAGTCTGACAACATCATCTGACACTCCATCAAATTTAAATGTAGCACAAAATTCTAGAAAACTAATAACATGCAAGTTAGGATTATAAGATGGTGTTCCCCCAATCTGATTATTTTGTACTAATTGGATAATAATAAGTTAAGTTCTAATGAATTAGCAACTATAACTGGAGTTTATATCTCAGGTTTCTTTCACATATTGTAGGATTAACATAATCTCTTAACGGTCTTTGTTGATGTACATTGATTATTTAAGTTGTTTGGCATTTTGTTCAAATTGTTAAGTTCTTTTTGTCTTTTTCAAATTTTTCTTATAGTTCTTTATAATTCAGAATCATAAGGTATTAACTTTAGATCCTAAACTACGCATACACGAACACAAATAATAATTCTAAAAATAAACACTCACACAAGAACTTATATATATATATATATATATATATATGAAACTTTGAATGCTATTAATAATCAAAATAACAATGTTTATTCAAACTATTACAATCCTAAATGGAAAAATCACCTTAATTTTAGTTGGAATAATTATAACAATTCAATGAACCCCTCAAGAAATTTAAATAACCAAGGAAATCCAAATTATCGACCTTATTATCCTCTTGGATTGAACTCTAACCCTAACCCACATGTTAAGGAAAAGAAGTTAACAATGGAAGAGGTAATGTTGAATATGAGAAATCAAATACAAAATCAAGGGGCTGCTATTAGAAATATTGAAAATCAATTAAAATATATTACTACTGCACTTAGTAACAGTTCTTCAAAAAATCTTCCGAGTACTGTAGAAGTTAATTCCAAAGATCAAAATAAAGAACAAATTAAAGAATCTATATGATGATAAAATTAATTCCGAGTACTGTAGAAATGATTTTTCTAACCAGGATTGTAACAACTAGAATAGTGGTTATTAGGTCGATTATTTATTGTATTCAATGTCTTATATGATGATAAAGAATCTATCAATTGTCCCAATGAATTTTCCTCAACCACAAGAGGTGTTTGAGATAATAAATTCATTCCAAATTGATCTATTTTATTTGATATTACATCAAATTAAGAAACTAAAATAGACGTTGCATCAGAATCATGAACACTGCCTACTCTCTTGGGATTTACCCTTTCAGAGGGCTTTTGAAAGTTGTTAGTAGCTTTCTCTACAATTAAAGAATATGCTTCATCGAATGGTTTTGACATTAACAAACCACCACCAGTAGCATCAATGATAGATCTAAGAGGTCCCACTAATCCATTATAAAATGTTTGAATTATTATCCAATCAGGTAAAGCATGGTGTAGACACTTCCTAATGAGAAATTTTATCATTCCCAAGCTTCGTATATTGATTCCCCTTCAAACTGAAAGAAAAGATATGATATCGTTTCTTAACATAGCAGTTTTTTATGGGGGAAATATTTAGCCAAAAATTTCTGAGGTAAATCTCCCCAAGTTCTGATAGATCCAAGTTCTAATAAGTTTAACCACATCTTAGCTTTATCCCTTGAAGAAAAAAGAAAAATTCTAAGTCTGACAACATCATCTGACACTCCATCAAATTTAAATGTAGCACAAAATTCTAGAAAACTAATAACATGCAAGTTAGGATTATAAGATGGTGTTCCCCCAATCTGATTATTTTGTACTAATTGGATAATAATAAGTTAAGTTCTAATGAATTAGCAACTATAACTGGAGTTTATATCTCAGGTTTCTTTCACATATTGTAGGATTAACATAATCTCTTAACGGTCTTTGTTGATGTACATTGATTATTTAAGTTGTTTGGCATTTTGTTCAAATTGTTAAGTTCTTTTTGTCTTTTTCAAATTTTTCTTATAGTTCTTTATAATTCAGAATCATAAGGTATTAACTTTAGATCCTAAACTACGCATACACGAACACAAATAATAATTCTAAAAATAAACACTCACACAAGAACTTATATATATATATATATATATATATCAATGAAATAAGTCTTATAGTTCTAATAATGTCTTTGAAGTTAGAAAGTAATTTTTCATTACCTCTCCGATAACGGCACCAAAAAATTGATCTGAGTTAATGTTTTCCGACACCCTAATACATGTGACAGCCAAACTAGGAAATATGCAGGACAATTGCCACAAAAGTTTACTTCAGTACAATCAATTTCTCTTTTAAATTTTTAAAGCTGCTACTCTTAGTCAATTAAGGTATATTTTCAATTTTAAATAGTCAGTAAGTTGCAAATGCAAGTATACGTATCACACAAGTAATAAAAGTCTCTAATGATGTCTGATGTATTGATCCCACTGGGAGGTGGCAATTCTTATAATAATAACACAAAGACACAATATTAAAACTATAAAAAAATTAAGTAAGAAAGTAGGTTGAAGTTTGCATTAAGCAGCCAAAGAAACTATGTTTACTACACATCTCTAAACTTCAAAGTTAAATCTAATGTGACTATGCTATGTTTTATAACTAAGGGTTCAAATTTTAGAAAGTATCCTTTCTCTTTATAATGAGGTTGTATTAAGTGAATTATCTGAATTGTCCTAAATTGTATTGTGCCAAATAGGAGCAATTATATCCTTTATTCTCTTGATGAGCGATAAAGAACATTGGCTAATCCAGAGTTTAGTCCCTAAATCTGCAGTTAGACTGCGAAGATACTAAGCTCTCAGCTTAGAATTTCCACTTCCCCTCACCTTAGGGATAACATCTCGCTTTAGTTTCCAAAATCGTGAACAAAATTGGGAATTTTAGTCTATCACCCTAAAATCTCCAATTCTACATTCATCAAAGTATATTTCCCTCTTTATTTGCACTCAACCCCATGGACTACATTCTCATCCATGAAATTAAATGTAATTTTTACTTAGTTGCAGAAAGCATAGCCCTCTCGGATCATATGTTTACACAACAAATTTTAACAAATCAATCGGCCAGATTGACAAGTAAATAAAGTTCAAAGTTTGAATCATCACAATTATGAAATTAAAACACTTCCAAACAATTTTGATTCTTCACATAACTATATATCACTGTAATGAGAAGGACAAAGCAAACTACTCAGAATTTATGAGGAAAAGACAACAAAACATGAATTTATATGTATAGAAACAAGTTTACACAAAAAATAAAAATAAAGAAAAATAGCTTATCTCAATCTCCTCCCTAAGAAAATCCTTTGAAGTTCCTTTGAAACACTTTCTCTCCTTACAATATCACTCAATTCTCTCTTAGAAATGTAATGAAGAAGAAATCTCTCACTTTCTCTCTTCTCTTACAACTAGTAAAAAAATTCTTCCCTAACTCTTTCACACCCTAACACCCTTTTTTCCCCCCTTTTTTCTATCATAAAATCGCTATTATATAATGTAGAGCCAAATTTCCAAAAGTTTCCTTTGGCATCCTTTAAAAACTCATCAAAATTTAATGCATTTGGAAGAATAACCGTTTCTGGCGCTTAGGCGCCGAAATCAGGCACTTTGGTGCCACATTCTCTTTATTTTGGTGCTTAAGCACCTGATCAAGCACCTAGGCTCCAATTCAACTCTTACAAAAGCTACCTTTTGCCTCCAAATTCTTTCCTTTTTTGCTTCATTTAAGCTCCAAATGACTAAACTTAGTGTAACTACAACAAAAACATAAAAATACATTTA
This sequence comes from Phalaenopsis equestris, assembly GCF_001263595.1. Lineage (NCBI taxonomy): Eukaryota > Viridiplantae > Streptophyta > Magnoliopsida > Asparagales > Orchidaceae > Phalaenopsis > Phalaenopsis equestris. The sequence goes on from NW_018252621.1 coordinate 134,047, forward strand.
TTTAAAGTTAAATATCATTAAATGTAAATATAAAAATTGAATATTTTTAGGCATGTCAAAATCTCCCAAACTTAACTGTTACTTGTCCTCAAGTAACTCTTTTACTATGTAAAAATTATGACTTAAGGTAGTGAGCTTTACTTAAAGATTTCTATAGTTTTTGTTTTATAAATATAATAGTAAAACTTTAGAAAAAATTTTAATAACTTAGGTTAGAACTAAAGATGTAAGAATATCTAGTAGTAAGTCTAAGAGCTATAATTTTCTATTAATTTCAAGAATAACTGTGAATTGTCATATTAAGGATGCTTAGAAGAATTACATGAAAAGAAATTTCATGATAACTGCTCATTAAAGATATTTTCATTTATTTCATCATCAAAATTACCATAATTTTTTTGTTCAAGTCATGATAAATGATCAGTAATTTGATTATTAGATCCCTTCCTAACCACTACTTCAAAGTCAGATTTCTGCATCAGAATGAACCATTTAATTAATCTTCATTTTGCATCCTTCTTCAGCATCATATATCTTATAGTAGAACGATCGGTATGCACAATATATTTAGCTCCAATCAGATATGATCTAAATTTATCAAATATATATATTATTGTCAATAACTCTTTTTCAGTAGTGGTATAGTTAATTTGAGCTTCATTAAGAGTTTTTTGGCATGGTATATAACTTTATCCTATTTTTGACCTAACACAGGTCCGATAGCATAATCACTCACATCACACATTAATTCAAATATTTTTTCCCAATCAGGCAAAAAAATAATAGGTGCAGTGATTAATTTTTCCTTTACTAAATTGAAGGCAGTTAGGCATTCCTAATTAAAATCAAATATCACATCATTTTTCAAAAGATGGCATAAGGGTTTGGCAATTTTTAAAAAGACTTAAATATATCGCCTGCAAAACCCATCATGTCCTAAAAAAATTCCACCTCATCTCACTATAGTAGGAGGAGGTAGTTAACAATAACTTGTATTTTTGTTGGATCTAGTTCCGTGCCACTTTTAGAAAGTTTATGTTCCAGAATAATTTCTCTTGTGACCATAAATTGACATTTTCCATAATTGAGAACTAAATTTGTTGCTTCACAACATTTTAGAACTCTCGCTAAATGATCTATGCTTGAATCATAGGAGGTTCCAAAAACTAAAAAGTCATCCATGAGCACTTCAATTCCTTTCTCAATTAGATCGCAGAAAATGGTCATTATGCACTTCTGAAAAGTTACAGGTGCATTATATAAACCAAAAGACATTTTTTAGGAAGCTTTAAATTTCATAGGTACTTATGAAAGATGTCTTTTCTTGATCTTTAGGAGCAATATATATTTAGAGGTATCCTGAATATCCATCTAAAAAGCAAAAATATTGATGCCCAACTAGGCTATCCAAAATTTGGTCCGGAAAAGGTAGAGGAAAGTGATCTTTCTTTGAGGAGAGATTAAATTTTCTATAATCAATACAAATTCATCATCTAGTGACTTGCCTTGTTGAAATTAATTCATTTTATTTGTTAACAACTGCGGTCATTACCCCTTTCTTAAGAATGCAGTGAATCGGGTTAACCCAAACTTTGTCAGAAATAGGGTAAATGATTCCAGAATCCAACCACATGTAATTTTTATTACAACTTCTTTCATGATAAGGTTCAATCTCTTTTGAGGATCTGCTTAGGCTTGTGATTATCTTCCATTAAAATTTTATGCATATAGATTGAAGGGCTGATACCTTTAATATCCGCTAACATCCATCCAAAGACTTTCTTATAATTTCTCAAAATTTCCATCAATTTTTATTCTTAATCTTTAGTTAAGCCTGAGGATATTATAATATGTAATATTGATGAGTTCTCTAGAAAAACATACTTTAAATTTTTATGGAGTAACTTCATCTCAAGTTCATGAGGTTTTTTAATTGAAGGAATAAGAGGTTTACTTTTTTTAGTAGTATCTAACATCTCAAAATTATCCTAAACATAATTTAATTACTTATTCATTATCTCAATAGATTTATCATGATAATCAGTATCATTTTCATATCTCAGTTCTTGTTGTCCTATTTTAACTTCACAACTTTCTCAGAAATGATTATTCCTTAAATCATCGATAATATCCATTCTATAACACTCATCTTCTCTTCCTTTAGTTGGATACTTCATACATTTTAACACTTTAAAAGTAACTTCCTAATCATTAACTCTCATGGTTAACTCTCTTTTTTGCACATCTATCATAGCTCATCCAATAGCAAGGAAATGTCTCCCTAAAATGATTGGCATTTCCTTATCATCCTTCATATCTAAAACAATAAAATGCACATGGAAAAAAAAATTATCCACCTTAACCAGCACATCTTCTATAAACCCCTTAGGATAAGTGATTAATCGATCAACTAACTGAAGGGTTAGAGTAGTGGGAGAAATCTCTCCTAAGCTAACCATTTGAATATTGATAAGGGCATGAGGTTAATGCTAGCTTCTAAATCACATAAAGCTTTTCCACAAAATCTTTTTCCTATAGCACATGGAATAGAAATCAACCAGGATCTTTAAGTTTTTTAGGAAGCTTTTTCTAAATTATTGCACTACATTCTTCACTAAGTGCAATAGTCTCATAATCCCCAAACTTCCTTTTCTTATTTAATATATCTTTCATAAACTTAACATAGCTTGGTATTTTCTCTAGTTCTTCAGCAAAAGGAATGTTGATTGTTAGCTTCTTAAATATCTCTAGAAACTTAGAAAATTATTGATCCACCTTCTGTTGTCCAAGTTTGTGAGGAAATAGCGGTGGTGGTCTTTTTAAATTAATCTTGGTTAGAGAGACAGGTTTTTCTATATTCTCAAGAACATTTTCTTAATTTTTTTCAGTTTTCGCAAGTTCCCTCTCAACTTCAATCTCTTTTTAAACTTTAGTATCAAATTCTCTACTAATTCTTAACTTGACTACTTTAAATTCCTCTTTGTTTTTATCTTTAGGATTAATTTCAGTGTTTTTAGAAAGTGCTTCCGGAGTCCTATTACAAAGTTAGTTAGCAATTTATCCTAATTGGTTCTTAATCTTTATAATTGCAGCACTCTGACTTTGTAATTGATTCTTCATTTGTAACACCACTTCTTCTATAGACCTTCTATAGACAACTTGACAACTTCTTGTCCTTAACTTGTTAGTTATTACTCAAGCTAGAAGGAAAAGAAGGTCTATAGTTAGTACTAATCTGGTTGTTCCAGTTCCCAATGGGTTCGTTGGATAGTTCCCTCATTGTTGATTTTCACCACCTGAATTATTATTCCAACTAAAGTTAGGGTGGTTTTTCTAACCTGGGTTATAATAGTTAGATTATGGGTTATTGGATATTTTATTAATTACATTTAAAGTCTCACAAGAAGGTGATTGAGAATCCAAAATTTGTCCAATGAGTTTTCCTCACTCACATGAGGTGTTTGAAGTAAGTTCATTCTAAATTGATCTAACTTCCTAGATATCGTAGCAACTTGAGATGCCAAAATTGAAATAGCTTCAGTATCATGAACATTGGCTACTTTCTTAGGATTTTCCCTTTTAGACCGCCATTGATAATAGTTATTAGTCATCTCTTCTATTAATTCATATGCTTCATTAAATGGTTTTGACAATAATGATCCTCTAGCAACATCATCTATAATAGAACTGAGGGATCCTACTAACCCATTACAAAATGTTTAAATAATCAACAAATCTGGCAATGCGTGATGTGGAAACTTTCTAAAGAGTTCTTTAAATCATTCCCAAGCTTCGGAGTAAATGAGATAATGTCATTTCTAAACTTAGCAATTTCTTAAGGTGAAAAATACTTATCTAGGAATTTCTACGCTAAATCTCCCTAAGTTTTGTTAGATCTAGGTGCTAAGGAGTTTAACCATATCTTAGCTTTATCCCTTAAAGAAAAAGGAAAAATTCTAAGTCTAACAACGTCGTTTGATACATTGTCGTACTTAAATGTAACACATAATTCTAGAAAACTAGAAATGTGTAAGTAAGGATCCTCAGATGATGTTCCCCTAAACTGATTGTTTTGTACCATTTAGATTATAATTGGTTTTAGTGCAAAAGAGTTGACCACTACAACAGGGGTTTGTAAGCTCAAGTGAATTTCATCTATTGCAGGTTTTGCATAGTCCCTTAAAAGTCTTTGTAGGTGATGGTGTTCATTTTCAACATTTTAATTATCAATGTTACTATGTGATGTGATTGTTATTTCTTGTAAATTTTGAAGCTCTTTTTGTTTTCAAATTTTTCTTATAGTTCGTTCAAACTTAGGATTGTATGGCATTAAGCCTTCAAATCCTGAACCACACATACAAAAGTAAAAGTTCGGAAAATAAAATTAAACAAAACACACAAAAATACTTAAATATAAGAAAATATTTTTAACAAACAAACAAGCATTTATATAGATACATAACACTACAATTTTCCTTAAGAAAATCTACACAAATATTTTTAACAAACAAACAAGTACATAACACTACAATTTTCCTTAAGAAAATCTACAGTTTAAATAAAATTTCTAAGTCAAGATTTCCGTCGCTTCCTTCCTTCCCCAACAACAACGTTAAAAACTTGATACCATAATTTGATGACTTGCTTTGTGTTTATCTTCTTTAGTATTAGTTCCCGACAACGACGCCAAAAACTTGATATCACAATTTGTTGTACTTGCTTTTTGTAAATCATTTTTAATTTCGGTCCTTGGTAAAGGCGACATAAACTTGACCGGCTTTCCTTGCTGATAATATATTTTATGTTATTATAATGGCTACTTCTAGTGATGTAGGTATTAAACTTTCTAATTATTCATTTGAAAGCTTCATTGTTGTTGAAACACAAGTGCAATTATCATTCAAGTAATATAGAATTTTTTTTTTAAATCCCCAGTATCAATCGCATTGGGAAGGTGAAAACTCTTTTTATTACTTAGTAAAACTTTTCTTAAACTCCAAATAATTATCTAAGAAATAAGGTCGTAAGTTTATGTATGAAAAGAAATAACTAATTCCTACTAATTCAATTTCAAAACTTAAAAAAACGTTTTAACATACCCCAAGTGTCATACCAATTGTTCAAATTGAATTTGTAAATTAAGTACGAAGTAATAAATCAACACAAGTTTGGAATAAGAGAAATCTTAAGCAATTCTAATCTTATACATGATTATTTTTTATTGCAAGGAGAGATAAAAAAAACTACTCATACTTCATGGTGTTAACACAACAAAACATGGTTTAGATTAAAATTCAAGTTTACACAGTAAAATAGAACTCAAACAAAAATACAAAGTACTTGTCTTAAACTTCTCCCAAGCAAATCCTTTGAAGTTCTTTTGATGAATTCTAAACGCTCCTTACAATTTCACTCCAAGACACACACACACACACACACACACACAAAAAAAGACTCTCTCGAAAAACATCACCACGACAACCACGACATACCACTACCACCACAAAACACACCCCGACCACCATGGCACACACACTTTTTGGCATCTCTTAATTCTTTTTATGATAACTCTCAAAATTCCCAAGAGTCACTTCAAATGCCTCTTCAAAATTCGTCCAAAATCAATTCATAGTAATCAAAACCTTCTAGAAGCCCAATATAACTGTCTAGCACCTAGGCGCCAGATCCTGACACCATGGCATCGGGCCCTCTGTTTCTACTTAAGGGATCTGGCGCCTAGGCGCCATTTTACTTTGTGCTACTTTGCTCTATTTAACTCCATTTTGCTCTGTTTTTGTTTTTTTCTCTCCAAAACTCTATTTATTGTATCTGTAATAAAAAAACAAGCAAAATACCATCCATTAAAGTGTAATATCATTAAAAATGAGCATAATGAGCATAAAATGTATATATGAAAAAAAACACATTTTTAGGCATGTCAGGATTCATGATTTTTTTTAATGCTTTCTTGCATGGTTAACATATTTGCTCCACTAATCAAACACCATGTCATTTTCTATGATTCTTTGATCCTCAATCAAGATTGTAGAATCCTGTCAAAATATGCCTATTCTACCAGGATTCTGTGGTTAACATATTTGCTCCACTAATCAACGACCAGAAGTCATAAATTGTAAAATATATTAACATCCTAATTGGCTAGATTAAGAGTAAATAAAATTCAAAAGTTAACCAACATAAGTCCATAAAAGCTCAAAAAATGCTATATGAAAAAAATCTCAGAAAAATCACGATAAATTCATTAACCCTACATCACAGAAAAATGAAAGAGAATTTAGTCAAACATAATAGAAAAAATCATATCGGGATTTATTTTCTCCACAAAAATAGAAGTTCTCATTCTCGCACAAAAAACTCATGAATAACAAGAGTAAAAGAGGGGACTACAAGCAAAAACATCCCCTAAAAGTTTCAATCCAAAGAGAGGAAGAAAACATGATGGTAGATCTCTCTCGCAAAAATCAATCTCCTCTTATAACCTCCAGCAACCTAAGATGCCCTGATGCCCTAGACGCATCTTTTGTGAAATATATAGCTAAAGCTCGGCAAAGGCAAGAAAAATCATTTCAAATTTGATGTAGCTAGCCTAGTGTGAACGCGCCATGAATTCCGCACTGGTGCATCGTGAATTTGGCGCGGGTGCACCATGAATTTGACACGTGCACGCCGAAGTTGAGCATCGACGCAGTTTTTCTGACACTGCTGTGTTGCATCTGGAATGTAAGGGTGCAAAGATTTGAGCGTGGTTGCTTTAATCTGGCGCAAACGTGCTCTATTTTAGGCACATGCTCTTTGTTTCGGCGCAAGCATGCCGCAAGATTGATGCGTACTTTGGCTTAAAATCAACCATTATGTGTTTATACTCATCCTTTTTTTAATTCTGAAACTACATCCAACCTCACCTGCACAAATAAGATAGAAAGTATATTTCTCAAGCATAATATCAATATGAAAGATACCAAAACATGGTTAAACATGTTAAGAATATAACATATATTTAACCCATGTCATATATTTATTAAAATCGATCATAAATTCCTACATTCATAATAATATTTGAAAATCTTTTTTACATTATTGATCAAGCCCTCCAATCAAAACTCGAATTTTAATTTATTTAAATGTCCTGTACCAACCAATTCATCTTCACTATAGGACTGTATACTCGACTGGTAAAGCGGTTCTCTACCTTTAATTACTTCTCATGTGCAACCTCTCATGCTATGTTCTAATTTTAAAAATTGCCCTCACACTTCCATAGTTTAATTATTTTATTATCAAATAAAAAGAAAAGGTAATGAAATCGGTTGAGGTGACCCACTCATATGTATTGGACTCTTCCTCCGTCATCACATTATTCAGGATCACAGCTTGAGGCAATCTATTCAAAAAGTTTATTACATGGGTTATACAAGAACCTTATTGGCACAATATCAAATAAAAAGATCAGGGATGAGAAACCCAGGAAGCGTAGAGAAAAATTCGAAATGACGCACGAAAGAGCTACAATACAAAGAGAATAGAACGCGGCTCTTCTAAATCCTATATTTATAGATAGATATCGCTAAATGATAGGCAAATATAGCCAACTATATATTTAAGAAAAACGTATCAAAATGCTTGATGAGTACAGCTCAAGTAAATGCTATATAATATAAAGCAATAATTGTTTGCCAAGCACAAGCAATTTGCCAATTTCTTTTGCAGCATGTCATAAGCTTGGATAACTATTTGAACGATAGCTGATAAAGCGAACCAAGTTTTAGCATGACACGAGTTCTACATAAGTTTAATAAATACAATTTCTTTTTTTAGTCAACTAACAAGTCTAACCTTATACTAGTGGGAATTTGTCTTGAAGACGGTTAAATCAGTCTTTCAAGACCCAGTTGACAAGTTCATTTAGCAAATCAAAATTGACTAGACGAGTTAATCGCATCTTATTTGATGAAATCTTCAATTTTGGTCAGGCTACCTCTCAGAATTCCTCCTATAAGGTATACAAAAGGTTCATTATATAACATATACATCTATGTAATTAAATAGTTAGAAATGAATTTCAAATTACATTAAATTTGAATTTGAATAAACACAAAAAAAAAATCATTTCAAGAAGATCCGTCATCAAAATGAATTAGAATTCATAAGCACATCTATAATCAAATAATGAGACATGCATCTTTCTAGTTCATCAATGTACCTCCATGAATAATATGAACTCCATGGCGAACGAAGCAACAAAACGTTCATCATCTGCAGTTCCTCCCCACCCCACCCCCCCACCCCTCTTCATCACTTCTGCTGACTCCAAGGCTGCTTGAACTAACTTAAATCCATTTCATGCCCGAATTAACTTCAATTAAAAACTCCAAAAAAATCAATCATATCAATCAAAGCTAATTCAAAATGGTTCAATCAAATTTAGAGAAATCAAATTCCAAATCTTTTTTTTGGAAGTATCCAAAAAATTTTGCTGCACAAAACTTCTTTAGAAACTACCTTGGCCAAATCAACTAACATTATATGAATAACGATCTGGCAGTAGCAACTTGAAAGGGCATGGAACAATTAAACACAATGTCCAATGATTTGGACAACATACTCGACCAATTCAATTTTTTCACCGAAAATTTTGGTCTATTAGAAATATTTAATGACAATACAATTTTGGTTTCAGCAGTAGCAATTTGTACGGGCATCGAACAATTAAACGCTAATTCCTAAATTCTATCAAGTTTTCTAAACAAACGATTACAAAAATCACAGCTTAAGAGACCTATCAAACAAGTAGTGGGCAAAGTTTTCCTGATTTCACAAATAACAAGGGGGACAGGCAAGCATCGATTTTATTTAGGCGAAGATGTTAGAATAGCTACACAGAACAGGGCAATGATTCTGGTGGAATCGTTGCTTCATGATGCGCCTTGACTTCTAAACAGCAGGTGCGTGGGGATCTTTTGCCACCCCACAGCTATTTACAATATTTCATTTATTTACAGGACTTATTGTTCACAGACGGACTACTCTACCAGCCTTTAATAACTATTTCCAAGGTCATTGCTACGTGGTATACAAGCTGCATCAAACCATGGTCATTCAACAGTCATTGCCAAGGGAACATTACCACCAGCCAGAAAAATCTACCCAACTGCTGGTGCAGTCTCATGCGAGGAAAATCATCCAAGGAACCGACAAGTACATCCAAAATCTTGAGAAGCTCATTGAAATCCAGCGGCACCATTCAGACTGAATTCCAGCTGCATTATCCAAAGAGAAGAAATTTCAGTATCACGGATAACAGAACAGCAGCAATCAACTGTATATATTGATCATTCTATGAGACTGTATAATGGAATAAAAAAAGTTAAACTAGAAAATTAGAAGAATATGCACCAACAACCCAACCAATTGATGCCGGAGGTAACCCGAATAAAAATAGAAAAATCAAGTATTTTTGCTGAATCCAAAATAGAAAAATACAATCTCACAAACGAGAATAGAAATAGCAATAGACACGGCACACAACACACGACTAGCATGAATCTCAGGTGTTGGTGGTGGCCGTTAGGGACTCTAGAAAGATGGGGAAGGTGCACGACTGGGAAATCAGCGGTCAGACAACGTCAACTTGCCAGAAAGATGGGGAAGGTGCAGGACTGGGAAATCAGCGGTCAGACAACGTCAACTTGCTGTCCTGTGCAGCAGTGAACCGGGAGTGGTGGAATAGAAAGGAAATCAGTAAAAATTGGCTGCCCAGGTTGCGGGTATGAGAAGGAACAGCAGCGGGTTGAGCTTCTGCAGGTACCAGGTGTAGTGGAAGCAAAGAGGGACGGGTGAGCTGGGCTGCATTGTGGAAGGCCAGCAGCGGCAGCGAAAAGGAGGGAGGGGAAGGCGATGGCGGCAGGAAAAACTGCAGAAATTCAGCGAGATATCATGTGTGGAAGGCTGCAGCAGCTGTGGGGTGGGAGGGGAAGGGGTCAGAGCTAATTACCCCCGCGAGAACAAGCTATAGCCGTAGCACCACTCGACCTTTTGGAAGAAGACCACCACCTCGGACGAGCTAAAGCCGGAGCACCACTCCCATTTGGATACAACTCTAGAAGGGAGAAACCAGGACACCCACGGCTGACTTGAACAAAAAACATGAAAAAACTCCAAACCTAAAACACCAGAGTTACATATATAAGCCCTCGATAATTAGGATTGTATCCCACTATGGAAATAAGGCGCCAAGCCAGCGTGGGAGAGCTGGTTTGCCCTCACTGGTCTAGACAAGTTTGATCCCTATAAAAGAATCGCGACAATTAGTCCCTTGGTACAGCAGCTAGGGTCACAGAACTGTAGCACACTGCAGTAAACATCACATGAATGCATCCTGGGTAGCTCCCGTGTCACACCACAATGGAGATGCTTGCAGTGAGTTTGCACACTCCCTCCAACACAATTTCCCCTCACTCTCATTCTCTAAAGAAATCATATTTTGATTACCAGCAAAGAAAGAACTTCAATGAAAAGGTTGTGGACTTAATTAGTAACTACTTTTATTGTTTTGAATTGAAGATTTTGAGAATCAGCTTCCACACAATCCCTTCAGGTCAATACCTTTGCTTTTTCCTGAGACAGTTTCATTCGTCTGTACTGCTGCTGTGCCTGGTAAGAGCGAAACATAGCCTGAACCCGAACAACCGACCTTTGAACCCTCTCTTCAGCATGCTTTCTGCTAATCTTAAAGAAATCCTCCTCTGCTGCAGTAGATGCTTCCAAGTTCTTATGTGTGCCAACTTCCATGGCATTAACCTGCATTCCCCGTAAACCTTTTCTCTTCAGCCGCCAACGAAGGACTGCTTTCTCAAGCACCCCAACTGACCAAAGAATCTTCCGATATTGCTTCCTCACTTGGTGACCTCGCACTGCAGCCTGCGAAGTAAATGCTTGAGCTAATAAACGAAAATTTGGCAAGCAACGAAGAAATTTTTTTAGGAAGCTCATATAACCTTCAAATGTAGGGGCAGGTAGAATCAGTTTAGACATTAGAAAATAGATGAATAAACATCCTTCAGAAAAAAGTAGAATTTCTAAATAAAATCTTTCCAAGCAAACTGCAATAATAAAATAACTAATTCAAACTTTAAGAAAGAAAAAAAAGAGGCTCAGACTAAATAAAATAAAATCCATTTCGAGACTGTAAATTGAGTGAAAAACATCAAAATCATTGTTCTAGAATATCAGGAAATGAACATGAAAGCAAGTTGAGGATTAAAAAAAAAAAAGAAACATCAGATCAAATCATTTCTTTTCATATAAATAAAACTTCTCTATAGAAGGGATTAAACTCAATTCTTATGCTTGGATTTCAACTATGTCAATCATACAATGAGCTTTTATTTCAGCCAGAATGTTCATATCCTTCAAAATATTTTGATGGTTCTTATAGAAATCAAAAGTAAGGAATAACATTTAAAAGTGACTTCAAAAGATAAGGGAGTCCTGATCAATGCTCAATTTCAATGCTTAACTCCATGTATAGAAACTTCATTTACCTGGATCTTGATGGCTTGCCGCCGCATGTTAAGGAAGTCCCTTCGAGTGCGCCATGTACGGAAATGGCTTTGTATTCTTGCAACTGCTTTCATCAACCTTCGTCTTTTATAATTGCGATAGGCATGCTGGATTCTTAAAGCAGCAACGATCTGAGATGCTTCCATCTCTGGTTTGGCCAGTTGAGCAGCTTCAGTTTGTAGCCTTAGAGCGCGTTCCCTAAATGCTGCTTGTATCCGATCAGCTGCATCAGCTGCATTCCTGTAAGCTTCTAGTGATTCTTTCAAGCATAGTTCCTGCTCACTAAGCATCTCAGAATATAAATCTTCATTGTTGACTTGATCTTTCGAGGCCCGTAAGATAGATGATGGCACATTGCCAGAAAGCGACATGGCCTCAAAATGGGCCGTTAAGCCCTTCTCAGCAAGATATGCAGCCAAGCCATCATGACCAGACTTTGATGCCAGATCTGCTGCAGTCAACCCTCCTGGATTTTCTGAAGTAGGATCTGTAACCAAGCTCGGATTTGCCCCAGCAGATAGAAGAGTAGCAACCATCCTTTCTCTGAAACCCAAAAACCATTGTTATACTGACTTTACATGAACAATGAAAAAAATACAAAAGTACTAAAAATCTAAAATTGGGCCTCCAAGGAGGCAACAACAGAGATGACAGAATGAAGAACTGCCAAGGAGGAAACCAAGGGCATTAGCTTGGCTCGAGGACTTCCACAAGGTAAAAGGGTAGAATGGGGCTGATGCTGTGTGCCAGGAAAAGGGGGGAATAAGGTTCCATCTCTAGCTTGGTATGAGTTGTTATGTGTAGCTTTGTGAATTACAATAGTCGTGTTAGCTAAGAGAGTAGACTATAAAGCATGAACGAGGGTTTAGCTGTGCACAAAACCTTAAATATAAAATAATTTCCTTATTCCACTTCAAAGAGAGTAGACTATAGTTGCCAACATCCTCACATTGCCCAAAACCAACAATCAGATCAATTGGCGCTATCATTAAGCGTCTCACTCAGTTGTTCAAATGACATTCTGCTTATGAAAAAAAAAACGCTCAACAACAGGAATAATAAAAAGAATAAGCATCAACTTATCACAGGAAAAGCAACTTACCAAAATCAGTGAAGCACTTGAAATCATCAATCTGTGGTTAACCCTACTGAAAGCTAAACTTGAGCAGCACTTAAAAGGGAATATGATGTTGGACAATATGATCTTGACAACGCCCAAAAGAAGCAAGAGCAAAAAAGCTAATAAAAAAATTGAAGTAAAGAATTCATCTCTCTATGTCATGATCCACAGGGGGCAATCCAAAAATCTAAATCGACAAGGTCAAGCAAATTTATAGATTCCATAAATTCAAAGATAATAATAAACTTTCAATATCACGCTAAATGGACAGGCTGATGGAGAAGTAGTATCACTAGCTAACAAAAGGTAAAAGGTTGTTAATACCTGACGGCTTTCTCAGTTCTCCATGAAATCATTTCTAATCATCAAAGTACCAAGTCCCACATGGCGACTTGTAAAAGCGGGTACAAATGTACATTTCAAAATATCAACTATAATTTAAACAACACTCAACCAACTAATCATAATATCTGTTATAAATAAATAAATAGATAAGGAAATCAAGTTTTGAAACGATGTGGAATAACTGCCATTACTCCGGTTAGGCTTAAGATTCGTAAGAGGCATTTTCACGGGAGACTGTCTCTCATTTCAGAAACTGGGAGAACAAGTGCAAAAGAAAGAGAAAGACAAAGCTAGAGTTGTGCCCTAGCTGATCAGTTGAGAAGGAAAATGAGAGGAAGGTGAAGGAAGCAACAATAGTGAAGAAAGAGTAAGAGAAGTCATTGTGTGTACCTTCTATTTCCTAAGTGGGAGAGGAGGAAGAAGCCAAAAAAGAAGGGAGGATTGTGCGGCTTTTCCCTATCATGAGAAGGTGCTTGATCGATCACGAGCGGTTGAGAAGGGAGGATAGCAATCATTGTTTGTGTTGAAGTTTAAGCTCCCACTCGAAGGAAGAAGAAGGAAAAGGCACTCGTACATGTGCAGGTTCGAGTGGAGCAGAAGCATTCGTGCTATAATAAGGGAAGAAGGTAATGGCTCTGTAGAGAGGAGAAGCAGACCATGTGCTCGAAGGAAAAGGAGCTCGATCACATTCAAAGGAGAAGACGCTCATGCTGCAGGAATAGAGAGCCACGTGCGTGTGTATTAGGGCTGTTGACCGAATATAAAAGGTAACTTTAAGATTTTATTTAAGTTATTTAATTAATATATATATACTTTTTTTTTTCCAAAAAAAAGCAACTAGTGGCTCCCTACATGTTAGATTAAAACAATTTTACAACACGAGAAGAGGGGAGTTGACTTCACAGTAATGAGTCATCCCTCATCCCAAGGACCTTACAGCAGTTACAAAGAGAAGAAAATAGAACTGGAAAAATACAGAAGAGATAAGCCCTAGTGCAAAAGGGGATCCAAACGGAAAAGAAAAAAGAGTGCCAGAAATCTTCAACATAGAAAACACTATCTCCTAGGAGCGTTGTGGTTAGCAATTCTAAAGTGGGGACCTCTAGCATATCTCCATGCATCAGAAAAAGTAAAGGGGGTGGGGAGGCTGCAACAGATATGGTATTGGAGCAGAGACCATGTCTGACAAGCCAGTTAACAAGTTTGTTTCCTTCTCTATATATAAAAGTAAAAGTAACATTGAGCTGGGGGTGCGCCCTCTGATCTTTTGAATCCAGAAAGAATGATGCCAGGGTGTCCCTTCCTCAGAGCCCAACAAACTGATGACCACAATAGAGTCCACTTCCATCCATAAGTGGTTTCATCCAGTCTTGATAGCAAGGTTTAGAACCCAATAAACAACAATAAGCTCAGTTTCTATAGCATCAGAAGCCAAAACTGGAGTATAAAAATACAACAAGCATTGGCCCAGTTGATTTCTATAAATTCCCCCCACACCAACACCCATATCAGTGAAACTGCCATCTGTATTTATCTTTACAATGTTACCCCTAGGGGGCTTCCAGATTACTTTATAGATTTGTAGAGTAGTTACCTTGTCGGATGAGTAGGAGTTGGAGATATTAGGGAACCTTTTAAGCTTGATCATTTTGTGTAAATATGTTATACTGTTTCTAACCACCTTTTCAGTAGTAGGTAGGGTGTCTTCAAACTTGGCATTATTTCTTGACATCCATGTGAACCAGGCCACTATGAAAGGTATAGGAGCATTATTCAGCTTATGCCAGTTCTGCTAGCAGGTGTTAATTCTATCCCAAGTAAGATTGATCACTTCAATATTCAGATGTGTCAAGAGCTGATCCCAAACTTGTTGAACAAAGCTTCATTGAAAGAAAAGATGTGGCAGAGATTCCTCCTCCTGCAGGCACAACCAACATCTGGAGGGACTTCTCAGCCCTCTAAGTTTGAGTATATCATCTGTTGGTAATAGATTTTGGAAAATCCTCCAGCAGAAAAAAGAACATGGATGGAGATAGGAACTTATTCCAAACAGTCTCTCCCTAAGAAACTTGTTCCCAACAATAAAGTTTAGTGTAAATGGCTTTAGTGAGGCTTTGATTAGAGTAAGCTTGTCAAACAACTTTATCAGTTTTGTTTCTATCAAACTTTATGGTGGCAATTTTCCTGACAAAATGGTTTTTCAAGATAGTAGAGAGTTTAAGAAGTGACCAACTATTACCTTCCCAGCAGTCAATAACTTTGATTTCAGGGTTGGGGGCAGATGAAAGGGGTGGCAACCAATCTTTGGAGCACCAATGATCAAGCCAAAAACTGATGTCCCTTTTACCCAAATCCCATAAAAATAATTCTTTAGCAGTTTGTTTAATCCAGAGCATCTTCACCCAAATTTTAGAGTCACCAATTTTTCTAACAACAAGGGTGGGATGTTGATCTTTACAGTATTTACCCCACATGAATTTAGCCCATAAAGAGGTTTGAGCTCTGAATTTAGTCCAGATTTTGCACAGGTTGAGTTGAAGTAGTTGGTTCAACCCCTTGAAACCAAACCCCGAGCCAATTGGGGTTTAGCCACCTTCTTCCAAGAAGCCCAGTGCATCTGCTTTCTTTGATCTGACCACAAGAATCTATTAAAAGCTCTTTCCATCTGAATTCGGGTGCTTTTCTTAATGTTTGTCATCTGTAGGATATAGGATGGAAATGTGGTAAGAATACTCTTCAGTAATGTTATTCTACCACCATTTGAAAGGAAGGATTGAGTCCAACAAGATAGGAGGAAAGAAATCTTATTTAGAAACTCCTCAAACTGTGTTTGTTTAGTTCTCCCATTAAGGAGAAGAACTAAGTATTTGATAAGAAGTTGGGTACAAGAAAAACCAGTGTAATTAGAAGCCCACTGTTTACAATTGTTGGAAGTATTCTTATTGAAGATCAGATGGCATTTTTCAGCATTGAAATACATCCCTGAGTGTAATTGGAACTTGTGGAGGCTCTGTAAGACTTTCTTCACTGCATTCTTATGGGCACTGGAAAATACCATTATGTCATCAGCATATAGTAGGGGAGCGATGGCTATATTGGATCTGTGGTGATATCTGGAATAGCTTTGGGTCAGGAGGGAAGCATCCAATATTCTAGACAAGTAGTCAATAACAAGAGTAGAAAAGAATGAATATGGTGGGGGATAAAGGATTCCCTTGCTTCTGACCTCTAGCAGCAGTAAAGGACCCCCAACCTTGCCCATTAATGAGGATGTAGTGAACATTGTTGGATAACCATCTTCGAAAACCTCTAGCTGAAAGAATATCCATTATGAATTCCCAACTGATAGTATCATAAGTTTTTCTTCTATCCAGTTTATAAATTTAGTAACTTTGATTTCAGGGTTGGGGGCCTTATCTTTGAATGACCTTCAATTTGAACACAAGTAACAGCTCTAGTATACATATCTTTAATGACTTGAATATAAGTCATATTAACACA
>NW_018252621.1:150874-162790 GCF_001263595.1 Phalaenopsis equestris
TTTGCACACTCTTGTGCATCCCCTTTATTCTTAAAAATGGGGATCAAAATACTCTTCCTCCACTCCTCAGGCATCTTTTTAGTTTTTAAAATAATATTAAAGAGTTTAGTAAGCCAAGAAACTCCCAAATCTCCCAAATATTTCCACACTTCAATTGGGATATCATCAGGTCCTACAGACCTTCCACCCTTTGTTTTCTTTAAAGCCTCCTCAACTTCTTTTTTGCTAATGCGATGGTAAAAATGATAAGTTTTATTATTATTTACGATATTAAAATCACTAAGGTCGATCGTATTTTCAGAAACTTCATTAAAAAGTTTATCAAAGTAACTCACCCACCTATGTTGAATATCTTTTTCTAGGAAAAGTACTTCATCTTTAATACACTTTACTTGAGTTAAATCTTTACGTTTTATTATTATTCACAACACCTCAATCATTCCTATCAATAAGAAACTTGGCAACAAGAATGATGACAAACGAACAGAAGAAAGGCTTTTGTTATGATTGAGATGAAGGGTTTCTTCAAAAATATATTTGCAAGGGAAAAAAGCTTGCACTAATGATAAGCACCGTGACAACTTAGAGGGTACAGAAGAATGTACTGACATTGTAAAAAATGTAAATATTGAATTGGCCTACATGGGGAAAAAACCACCACCAATAAATTTTCATGCTTTGGTGGGGCAACAATTACCCAACTCATTATGCAAGGAAAGGGAAGCAACCAAAGCACGAGTACAAGCCTTAACTAATGGGGGCTACACTTAATTTTATAAAGTGGTTCATTCAATTTCATGTACTGCCCATTACATCTACGATAAAATTTGAAGTTATGGTGGCAAGCAAAGGAACGCTAGAATGTCATGGCTAGTGATATGAACTTTCTCTCAAACTATAAGGAAACTTTTTTTTGGGTTGACTTCTGAGTTCATCCAATCATGGGAGTTGAAGTAGTTTTAGTTGTATAATAGTTGCATCTATAATGTGTGTCAGCAAACTATAAGGAAACTTTTTTTTGGGTTGATTTCTGAGTTCATCCAATCATGGGAGTTGAAGGAAGTAGTTTTAGTTGTATAATAGTTGCATCTATAATGTGTGTCATTATTATTCATAGTTCGTTATAGAATGAAACAATTATAATATGGAATCAAACTAATAGACAATAATAGTCATTGAGATTAGTACAGTCAATCAAAGAAGCTTATTACAAAATGGCCAATAGCTTCCTGCTTCTAGCACACCACCTTGGTCACATATCAAAACTAAACAAGTTCAACCACGGCAAAACAAAGGAGCTAATCAAGAAAATGCAGCAAGAATTTTAACAATTTTGTGTCACCCAAGATCCTCCCTTGCTCCAGAAAAAAGATAATCAAAATACCCATTAAATCGAAAACATCATCGAAAATGTTTGATCATATTAATATACTCAAATTTAAGAAAATCATAATCAAGAAAATGGTCCAGGAAATGTTGGGTTCAAAGGTACTTTGACCAAGCATCAATCCCTTCTCCTTGTTGATGCAACTAGTATTAGAAAAAATAACACATTTTAGGTTTTGTGTGGCATATAACACTTTGTATAGCAACTATACCCCATCATTTTTCAATCCAACTAACCAATGAGATGCTTGATAAGCTGTTTGGAGCCATAGTTTTTATCAAAACTGGATTTTAGAGTGGGGAACCATCAAATGTGGTGCAAAAGAACAAATTTCATACAAACGAAGGACACAATGAGTTACATTAATGTTATTTGGGTTTACCCATGCACTCTCCAATTTGTAAACCATCATGAAAATAATTTTAAAACTACACAGAGATTCATCATTATTTTTTATAATATTCTCACACAATCTACAAACAAAAACATTTGAAAATCCGTCTCGTGCTGCCTTCAAACTAATATGTTTCATCTCAAGTATAACTGCTTACTAGTGCAGCTAAGGTTGAGTGGATGCAACATATTGTGGGAAAAAAGAAGAGTCACTACTAATCCAGATAAGATTGAGGCCATCATGGAATAGCCTCTACCAAAAAGCCATTAATCAATTAAGAGGCATCCTTAGCTTGGCAATTACTACCGAAAATCCATTAAATTGGGAACAATGTTATCCCTCTCACATAACTTACAAAAAATGCATTCAATTAGAACCAGGAAACCGGAGCAACCATTACATTTCTCAAGCTGGCACCTCTCATCTTGATATCTAAGAAGCCCTTCATAAAGGATGTAGAAACATTGAATGTTAACATAGAGGCCCACTTTATACCACGAAGAAAAACAGAAAACATTCTACAACGAAATAATTAATGCCAAATGCAAGAAGTCTCAACATATATGTGAGAGAGGTTCATGATAATAGAAGCAATAGCAAAATGTAGGCAATGCTTGATAAGGGTCCAAATTACAATTAGAATTCATAAGAAAAAAAGGTATAAGAGAATTGACGAAACAACTCATCCAAGTACCTACGCAATAAAGATTTTGTCAAATTTTTGGCTAAAACTCAAAAATGGAATACAATCCAGTAGCTACAAACAGATCCACGGACACAGTCGTTAACCTACGAGGGTGATGATGAAAGTTAAAGTATTGAGCAATACAGCTTACTATCATCAAAACTATTCCTTTATTGGAGCAAGAAAATCAAAAGCCATCATTAGAAGCCATAAAAGCTGAAACTCAAAGAACACAATAAACTTTTCAAGAAGACTTGGTTCGAAAGAAAGAAAAAAAAAGAAATAATAAATAAAATAAGTTATTGGATGCTTTAATTAGAGAATAAAGGTGCTACAAGAGTACAATTCCAGTATGATAAAACAAGAGGGACGCAAGAACTTTATATCATGTTAATAAACACTCATATTGGCAGCAATAGTAAAAGGAGGTACACTAATCGTAAGGAGTCATATGATGTGTAAAGTAATCAGATAACCACCAATAATTTATAATTTAAATTAGCCTGATTAATTAGGCTTACAAAAGATAAATTTCTAGATTGATTAATAAAAATAAACTAGAAATAGTAGAAATAATTTAACCTTATTAATTAGTCAAAATATTACTAAAATAATATATTAAATAGCACTTAAAATTATGAATTATCTGGTTTACCAAACATTAATTAGATAAAATTAATAGTAACATAAGTAAGTATTAACAAGACATCTGGCTTATAGGCATATCTTATTTAAATAAGGATTAATTAAAAAAAACATTTTTTGAATACGATGACTAATTTTTGAGATGATAAATTTCTCCCATAAGTTTTATTACAGAAATAAAACTAATCAAAATAATTAAACAAATACTAATTATTTATTTAGATCTTAAACAAGCGCATGAATCTTATAACAATGCCCACTTTGATAATTCCACCGACTCAAGTCAATGCCATAACACTTGTTCCCAAACACCTAACAAATTTTAATTACAGCCTTAACATATATTTCACCAAACATTTACACTATAAATTTTAGCACAAGGAGAAAATTAAATGAAATATAAAACAATACAATGTATTACAAAGGAACTTTATGATAAAAATCCTAAACTTAATATTGCCTGTGAATCTATAGTTAAGGTACATCATAGTGGGTGCAAACTACTGTAGTTGAAAAGTTTTTTCAAGTTATTGTCAAGGCCCTGGAATCATATCCCGCCTGTATCAAATTTGTTATTTGGCACTCGCCTCTTCCTTAAAAAAAATGTAAAGAATATAAAATTAGGGAGGTGAATATAGGTCTCCATCCATTCCAACAAAGTCAATTAATCACTCATTATTTTCTCAAAAGTGAAATGGTTGATGTAATGAGCACATATTTATAGTTCTAAATATGTGATTCCATTAAGCTTTGAGCAAACATATGACAAATGACATGAGAGTTGTTGAAAAAAAGAACATGTTTACATGGAGATGACGCGAGGCTAGGTGAGTAAATATAGGCTGAGCCGACTGGCAACAATTCCTACAAATTTTGTATATATATATATATATATATATAGGTCACATGTTCTTTCACTTACACATATATACACATGTTCGTCATGCTAGCTAAATTATCTGCAATACTTGTTTACTTTTACCTATGATGCTGACACCTTTTGCAGCAGTACTAGACACGCCATGTACGCAAGTTTATTTTATATTTACCGCATTTTATCGTTTTTACTGCACCTCCTACTGTTTTTCTTCTTTATTGCACTTTCCACTGCATTTTCTTACTGTGCTTTTATTGTTCTTTTATTCCAGTATTTACTTACAAAATTGTAAAGATCTTTAGGATAGGGAACAATAAGCTGGTTGTTTAGGAGGTACACTACAGCGAGCCACCGACCAAACAAATTTGCATGCTCACTCATAAAACCCAAAACCCGGAGTCTTTACGCTCGGAACTCGGAGCAAGCTTGGTGGGCAGCACGACGAGGAGGCAAGCAAGTGCATAGCAATTTCAAGAGACTCAGCACATGAACAGATCTACTCCAACAAAACCATTCCTTAACATTACATAACAATAACTCATAAGACTTCGAGGTAGCTCGCCCAACGCAACGTAAATCTTCACATCCTCTTTAGGGTCCTGCACAACCATGTTGTGCATCGTAAGTCCTAACTCGCCTTAGGTTCAGAAGTTATCGTTCGGTAAGACGTAAACCCTCATATCTCTGCGGGCTATTTGCATAATCGGGTATTACGTAAATAGAAGTCATAAATAAACAAATTGAAAGGATTGAACACTTCAATAATATTGTCTCCAAAACACAGCCACACAGTAAGATTGTTTTGGAAGTCACTGAGAGTTCTCCTCAGGATCTGTGACGTCTCCTACCTTTTCCTTCCTTTGGATTCCTGAAATAACTGCTTATATTTGGTTATTTTCCAATGGATTTGTCGCATCTTAACGTGAAAAACTAAATCTTGAATTATTGAAGACTAGTACCTCTGATCATTAACGAGAGTTTTCTCAAGTGACCTCGGTCATTCAGACATAAAAGGTTCGCAGACCATATAGATGTCATAAATTCATTAATTTATATAATTGATACAACTTTTCAAGTGATGTGTTTAACTTTCAGGATGAGTGTATTGTTTGTAGGGTTGTGCACGATTACTTAAAGTATCAAATATATGAGATCTATACGGTTTCATTTTTTTCAAAAATTAAAAATACTATTTTAAAAAAAAAATTAAAATTATATATATATATATATATTAAACTAAACTTCAAAAAAACACACTTTTAAAAAGTTGACTGACATTGAGTAAGCAGAGCATATAAAAGGAAGTATTGATTTCAACCCACAAATAATGTAGATCAACTCTTGATAAATACATTACAAATCCATTGCCAGGTTTCTACAACAAGTAATAATTGAAGAATGTTAAAATTTTGTTATGAACTAAAAATTTGAATTGAGTCGGTGTCACATTATTCAATCATAGTGTTTGGTCGCCATACACAAAATGAGACTTTCTAAAAATTTAACCTGGCTTCACTAAACACACAACGAATTGGGCTAAAGGATCCATTGGAGCCAGCAACACTCGCCTAAAATAATTCATTCTTCCTTCCATGCATTATGTTTTCATTCTTTTATATTTCTTTATACTATTGTAATAGTTAAAAATTACCCTTATTATAATCATCATGATATTGTTATAATTTTGAGCTTGAAAAGAAAAAGCATATGAATATAGCCATTTGGGCATCCAAGCCTTCATTCTGTAAAACAAGAATGCACGCCTACATAAGTGAAAAATTAAGCGACCGAAAATTTAATAAAACAAGAGAGTCTGAACCAGAGCAAAAGTGATTCAGTTAGGAAAGCTTAAATCAACTTTAGTGAAGCACTGAAGTCCCACAACCTACAAAAGTGGTTAACAAGAATTCCTTGAGAAACTAGTGAGACATTGCTATGTATTAATGATGAGTATAACTGCAAACAGATTCATGATAGATTCTATTTCTGGATAAAAGAAACTCGACCTGCCAAGATATGCGGCCCAGTGCAATGCTGTCCAACCAAAAGCATCCCGAAAATCCAGGGAAAAGTCTGACAATGAAAATAGATTAATAGCCCAAGTGTAATCCAAAATAGCGCACAAATGGATGGCACCTTGACCATGACTGTCACGGGTAGCTGTTTTACATCCTTCAGCTATTCTTTTCACTAACCACTCTTGCAATTTGTTTTTCAAGGCCAACTCAAGCAAACCTTCACAAGCTTGATAAGATGAAATCTCATTACTGGAGTCTAATTTGAGCATCTCCTTCCAATCATTTTCAATATAAGGTGAGGTAAGCAATGCAACTTTTTGTGCTTTCTTGATAGCTTTAGGATGCAGTTTGCTGGTATAAATGGACATGTAGTTGCTTGTAGAGAAGAGAAGATGTGCCAACCTTCTCTGCAGCATTGCATCTTTAAAATTTACCTTTTCTTTGCCATCCTCTGAAGTACGTACATCATTCAACTGCACCACCGGGAGAGGACGATAATGAAATGTTA
This sequence comes from Phalaenopsis equestris, assembly GCF_001263595.1. NCBI lineage: Eukaryota > Viridiplantae > Streptophyta > Magnoliopsida > Asparagales > Orchidaceae > Phalaenopsis > Phalaenopsis equestris. The sequence goes on from NW_018252621.1 coordinate 157,389, forward strand.
TAACCTGACTAATAGGTGTTTGACCATCCAAAGTTAAGAAAAGATCAACTATTCCCGGGATTTGTGGCAATGCAGTACATCGATAAACTCCATGTTGGATCATTTGAGTACCAACACACAATTCACCGAAGACACAATAGATGCTTGAATTTTTAAGATGCTTGTGCGATTCATCAAAATTTCCTATCACCACGACCTGCATATGCTTATATCATTATCGAATTGCCAAATTCACTCTAAAATAAACAACAAAAAGACAATATTCACATACATGTGTATTAAACAGTGCAAAAAGAAACACCCTTAGAACATTAAGAGGAAAAATAACATAAAAGCTGATGCAAGACATTTTATACACGGAACATGAAATAAATTGCAAAGACCCTATAAAATTGATTTGCTTTACAAGAAGAAAAAAAACTAGAAAAAGCATAAAAGAAAGAAAAAAAGGTATCATTAACTCCCTAGTAACTTTAGGTTATTCACATTGACAAGAGGATCCCCCCAAAACAAAAGGTATTCCATAGTTTAAATAATATTTTAGAGTCCTAGAGTTACATCACCTATGGTAAATACTATAAGTTGTTAAAGTTTACGTTTAAAGATATTATTGTATCAATATTATAACATGTTTAAAATTTTAGTAGGAATTTACAATATTTATTATAATAATATATATGCAATAAGAATATTCTCCTTTATTTGTCTCTTCCCTTGCCTATATATAGGCCCACTTTTATCAACATATTTCTGAATTCAATAAAAAGCCAATGCAATTATTGCACCACTTTAACATGCACCATTAAGGCCATATAAGAAAGTTCAACATCGAATATGAGCTCTACGAATCTAAGTTGAATTTTTTTAGTTGATCATAAAATTTGTTTTAAAATTTTCATTATTTTGTATAGATTTTAGTTTGAATTTGATATTTGTGTCTTGCCTTACATCTATGCGGGCTTTTATTGTTTTTCTCGTCATGGTTGATGCTAGAGATGATTTGTTGTAATTTATCAATCATCATAAGATAAATTGCTTGTCCATCAATTTTAGAAATTCATTATCATACAACCATGTATTATGTCTACTCTAAGTTTGTCGACGCAAATTCCTTAGCTGTATATCCATCTATTTACATAAATTGAGCTTCTCGACATATGCCTTTAAATCATCATAATTTATCTCAAAGCTTCACATTACATATCAACACATTACATGTATCTTGCCAGTTACTAGTTTACATAATTTATCAATCATCATAATTTATCTCAAAGCTTCACATTACATGCCTAAACACTTATCATTTTCTCATTGTCCCCTTTGAATCATGTATGTTATGATTCTTGATGGCACTACTATGCCCTTTTGGCAAGTATTGATTATATTACCACATATATCTTGCCAGTTACTAGTTTATATCATTTTTTCTGATCTTATATTAAATCTTGTTTTTGCTGCACTTATATGAGTAATGAATACTTGGTCTTATTTACATCCACATATTGCCACATGCAGCATCCGACCATCGTTGTTCAACCAATTTTATTTTTGCTCGTCCTTTAGTTCAAAACATTTAGCTCTTATCATAGCAATATAAAATTTTAAAATCCATTAGATATTTTTAAATTGAATTGTAGTGTGCTAGAAAAATATTTGTTGACCTCATTTTTTTATGAGGTCTTTACTTCTCTCCTTAGAGTCTAGGGTCTAGCCTTAAGTTTTCTTTATTTGACCCTCCTAGAAGACTAGAAATGGGACCTATACCGTTTAGAACATTCGAGCCACCCCTTAACTCCTTTGAGCCCTTATGAGCAGTTCTGAATCCTCGGCATTTTGCTGAGTAATTAGAACTATCATAATAAAGCTCAAGTCGAGTTCATACATGAATAGGAGCAACCAGAGAGAAACCCTTAATGACTCGAACGCTCGCGAACACCACAACTTGTGCATTCACTACACCACGCACGATGTTGACTTGAATTGACCTGACCGTCGGTGAACTCGTCCGAAGGACCACAGATGACGAAACGAACCACTTGAATGTGTTTAGGACGTCGACTTTAGCTAGATAGGACACTTACATCACTATGATTCCGAATGCAAGCAATCAACACAAAATCGATGCACTTTTTTTTAATTAGCGGGGCACATGTTCAGGCTTAGCCAACATTCAATTCGAGTTGAACTCGAGCTGAACAAGGGCTAAGCAATTTAGAATTTTAAATTTTCAAATTTCAAATGAGTCAATTAATTTTACCCTAATTAATTTAATTTGGAAGTTTATACCAGCCAAATAAAACTCATCCACAAATGTAAATTCATCAATTCCCCGCATAATGCCCTGTAACGGCCTCCCCCTTCCTCACAAGCAGATTCCGAACTCCTCCCTCTCACGCTCTATCTCGCCTCTCTCTCTCGACAGAAATTATGTTCACCTCTCTCCTGCACGGAAGCCCCCTGCTCGCCTCTCTCCTGCACCGAAGCCCCCTGCTCGCATCTCCCTCTCCACGAAAAACCCTCACTCGGCTTCCCCTTTCACGACCGAGAAAACGCTCGCCTCCTCTACTCCTTGAATCAAAGGTTGTGCCCCTCGATCCCGCTCCCCTTTCTTTGTCTAATTGATCCCTCTCAAGAGGCGACTCTACAAACCGAAGCCCTCGCCTGCTCCCCTCTCTCGCACGACCAAGCAGCCGCACGCCTGCTTTGCCGCTCCCTCCCGGCACCGAAACCTCCTCTGGTTCGACCACGCCACTACACCATTGCCCCACTCGTCTCCTCTCCTCTCTGCGCCAAACAACGCTCGGCCTCCCCTCCCTCGCGTGACCTGCCCCCACTCTCGACAGAAACCCGCTCGTCTCGCCTCCTACCTCCTCATCTCACAAAAAACCGACGTCTCACCAGAGCATCCTCCCTGAAGGTATAATTTCTCTTTTATTAAAAACAAATTCGGTCGATGCCTTTGGCTGCCACCATTCCTCACTGACAAATGGGTATCTACGTATAATTTTATTTCATGAAGGATGCCAACTATTACTTAAGCTTTCTTAAAATGAGTATCTGTCTAATATTTTATTTCATGCTATACTTTTAATTTCTTGTCAGCACTGGAGACAAATGATAGAAGAAACTTTACTGTTTTCATGATGGGTTTAAACGACCTTCTATTAAAAAAGGCTCTTACTTTAATTAGGTCTTAAATTCCTTTTGGAAAAAGTTTGGGCTGCACTTTCCACTATTTTGGGGGCATTGAACTCATTGTTTCAAGACTGTTGTATTCACCGTTTTGGGACTGTTTTACTCACTGTTTTGGAGAGATTTAGATGATGTTTTAGCTATCAATGTTCACCTTCTTCAGAAGATTTTGAAGGCTGCCCTAGCTATACATTTGCTCTGTTTTGAGGAGTTTAGAAAATACAAGAATCCTCCAGATCTCAAGGTAATACGAGAATCAGCTGTTTTGAGGAGTTTTGAGAACGGATTTGAAGTGGTTTTTGGCACGGATTTGATTATTTTCGCCATTTTTGGGCTGGGTTTCCTAGCTGATTTTGGGCTCATTTAATTGTCATTTGGACTCATGCTATTGTTATCTAGGCTTGCTAACTGTTGTTTGGAGCTGTAAGAGTCTTAGAATTGCAATTTGGAGTTACAAACTGCTGCTTGGAGCTGTAGGAGGCTTTAGAATTGCGATTTAGAGTTGCAAACTGCTATCCGGAACAGTAGGAGGCCTTAAGCACTATTTGGAGTTCCTAGCTGTTGTCCGAAGCTGTAGGAGACATTAGGATTGTTGTTTAGACTTGCTAGCTGCTGTCCGGAGCTGTAGGAGGTCTTAGGATCGTTGTGTAAGCTTGCTAGCTGTTGCTTGGAGCTGTAGGAGACCATAGGATTGCTACTTGGAGTCGCTAACTACTGTTTGGAGCATTTTAAATTGTTGATTAGAAACTTTTAAAATGGTTGTTTTGTGTCTTTTATTTAAACGGACTTTTGGGGTAGGTTATGTTTTCGCTCGCTTTGCTGCTTTTAACACTAAAATTTTTATTTTCTTTCTTCTTCTACAATTTATTTAAATTCCCTCCAAATTATATTATATTTTATGAGCTAATCATGCAGCGAGAATAGCGAAAAGATGACATGTACACGTGTATCATTTATTTATTGTCATTTTTATCACTGTAATTTACTCTTGTTTTAATATATTATGTATGCATTGTTGCAATTTCATTTTCAAAACAAAACAATTTTAAAAAATTAAACAATATTTTTAAAACAAAACAAAAAAAAAAACATAACACGTACTTTTGAATTTATGGGACTCCCTCTGATGAGGTAAACCACAGTTGCTAACGAGATCTCCTCAGTTTAAAGTTGTTTAAAAACTCGTTTATACTAAGTGAATTCAAAAGAAAATAGTGCTACCAGAACGAGAGAACCGTGGGATCCTAGCCGGTGTTGCTCTATCAACTTTAACCCCACCTAATAATGCTTGAGTGACAACATAATCAAAATTTCGAAACATAATTGGTAAAAGTTTTTGAACCTTAGACTTTAAGACAACCACTTCAAAAAGGATCTGTTTGGGGCAGTGCAGTTTATTCAGCTTATCTAGATAAGTAGTTTATCCTGATAATCCATTGATAAGCAGCTTATCCTGATAAGCTGGTGTTGACCTCAATTTTCGTGAGGTCTAGTATTTCTCGTGGGAGTTAGGATCTAGTCTTAGGGGTCTTCCTGCTACTATCTTAGAACCTTAGAAGTGGGACCAGCCTTGTTTTAGTTCGACCTACTTCCGTCCTCTTTTGGAGCTTCGCGTGTGTGGTTTCGACTTCTAGCACTTAGAAGGATGAAACCGACATGAGGAAGCCCAAAAGGGATTCATATAGGACCTTTCTGAGCCTTAGCGTGACCTTCTGCACAATTCGTACTCCCGCGCGCACAAGCTTCGCAATTCGGGGAGTCGACGTATCCGATCGACAGCGGGTCGAGATTTTGTGAAATTTGAATTTCGGCGCGTTTTGATGAATGCTAAATTAAACCTCTTGGGACGATCGACCGCGGGTCGAGATTTTGTGAAATTTGAATTTCGACGCATTTTTGACCCGATTGTCGACGACGTCGTCCGAACGACCCCGGATGACAAAACAGACTGCACCGGCGCGTCCGGAGAGTCGATTTTGCCTAGAGAGAACACTCATTTTGTTACGACGCCGCGCGCGAGTAAATCGCATATGATTTAATATATATATATAATATTCCTATATATATATATATATTTATTTATATATATATTAATTAACCCCTTTACCTTTCCCCTTTCCTCTTTAATCTCTAACACTCCCCTGCGCTAGAGCTCTGTCTCCCTCAACTCTCACGTTCGCGTGTCTGGCCCTTTCCCTTTCTCGGTCTCG
>NW_018252621.1:162800-163330 GCF_001263595.1 Phalaenopsis equestris
AGTTGACCTCGTCCGTCCTTCCCTGACTTTCTTCTACCCGCGGCCTTCCTTCCCGAAGCCGCGTCAGTCCCTTGAGCCGTGGGCTTTCTTCTCTCGACAGTTTGACTCTGGGAAGCTTGTTCTCTGGTACACTGAAATGGCATTTTTTCTTGTCCCCTTCCCGATGCTTCCCTCGCTGCCACTGGCTACGCCGCTCGGTCCAAGAGACTTGGGTGGCTTCGCCTTCTGTGAGCAGGGAGCGTTCCTTTTCTCGGTTTTGGCCCGATTCGAGCGCCGTGGGTTCAAGGAGGGACCTTCTGCTTCTTCCCCTTTCTTCTCTGCCTATAAGGATAGTTTCATTTGTTTTTTTTGAGGTTGTTGGAAAAGTTTTCAGAGAGGAGAGTAGAAATTTTGGCTGTGAGGAGTTTGAGGGGAGTTTCTGTGAGAGCGTTTCTTTGAGGCGAACTCTTGTGTTGCAGGGCTTTACTTTAGCATTCTTGAGGTATCATTCTTCCCCCCTCTTCTTCGGTGCTCTGTTTCTTTTCGGTTTT
>NW_018252621.1:163619-164538 GCF_001263595.1 Phalaenopsis equestris
ATTGTTCCGTCATCTCTACATCAGAGTATCAAGTATTGTAAAGAATGACAAGAGAATTGCAACAAAGGGGATTTACAACCGTTTTCAATTCATGAAGTAGGCATTCACGAAGACGCCGTCTACTATGTTCCTCCGAAGAAGACAGTCTTTTCTCGAGAAGTTGTGCCACATAAGACTGAAGATTCAAAGGGATCACAAGAGCAAGATTATTCAGCTCCGCTTCAACAATCCGCTGTCACTCCTCCGCAACGAGTTGGTAGGGGTTCTTTTACTCCATGAACCCGAGATTGAGGCCGGGGACGTGGGCGAGGAAGAACCAACACGACTGTTGAATGAACTAAGCCGACCATCAGCATTAATGTGGAAGAAAGTTCTGACGAAGGAAAGTCGGATTAAGAAGCAATGACGATGAAACAGAAGAAGCCACAGTTTGAAATTTCTTTGGAAGACGTCGAGAAAAGTGAATATGAATCGATGTATGATCTGGGCTCGGTTTGGCTCTAGAGTGGGGTTGTGTTTGCTTGTTTTAGCCCTGTTGGGCCCGGCTTGGCTCTAAAGTGGGGGCTGTGTTTTGGTCTTGTTGGGCTCGGTTTGGCTCTAGTTGAGGGGCCTGTTTTGCTTTGCCTTGTCCTTACCCGAGAGGTGATTGGCTGGCTTTGATTCCTACTCCTATTCGTGAAACAGCTCTAAAGTGGGGGTTGTGTTTTGGTCTTGTTGGGCTCGGTTTGGCTCTAGTTGAGGGGTCTTGCTTTGCTTTGCCTTGCCCTTACCCGAGAGGTGATTGGCTGGCTTTGATTCCTACTCCTACCCGTGAAACCCACTTGTTGAGTTTGAATCATTTGAATGATTATAGAGGGATTAAACTTGTTACTTTGAGAGATTGGTGATATTTCATACTCTCCTATGTATATCAAAGCTT
>NW_018252621.1:165499-166016 GCF_001263595.1 Phalaenopsis equestris
GAGGTTCAAGACACACTTCTAGACGAGTGACGGGTTCTATACATTCGGGTGACCGAGTAGCCTTCGTGGCCCCTCGAGAATAAATATAGCTGAGCCTAGTCCCATACGAGTGCTTGCGGTCCCCCAACCAAATTTTGTTTCTTTGTTTTGTCGAAGCTTTGGGACAGGGCACTCGTGTTACTTTTTCTTTCTTTCGTGATTTCCCCCAGGAGTTTTTGAGGATTTTCTTTTACTTGAGTCTTTTTCATCGAGTCTCTCGAGTTTTTTCGCTTTTCTTCGAGTTTTCTGGACGACGTTTCTTTCCAGACTGTTTTTTGAGATGCATTTAGGTCGAAATACATTTAAGTTTGCTATGCTTAAGGGACACCGAATCTCACGGGCGCACAGGTTTGCTTTATATTTTACAGCACTTAATTTTCTTGTTTCTACCTGCTACTGCTCTTCTTATTGTTGCTCTTCTGTACAGCATATTTTCCTGTCTTTACCTGTTGTTCTTCCTGTATAGCATGTTACACTT
>NW_018252622.1:0-1383 GCF_001263595.1 Phalaenopsis equestris
TCCCATTATTTCAGATTTATAATTTTAGTCTTCTTCATGATTCCTTGTAATGGTAAATACAATTTCTTTTGATAAAACAAATCTTCCACTTACATTCTCCAAAAAACAAAAGTTTGATCCATTGAACTTCTCCATTTTGTGAGTCTCGTCGGCCATTGCTTCCACTCGAACCAAACGTCTCCAGAAAAGAAAATTCTGCTCTGATACCACTTGTTATGATGGATTATACCGAGGGCTTAGAAGATAAATTTACAACCAAAGCCACACAAACCCGATTGCGCAAGAGAAATCTCCTTTGAAATCCATTCTCTTGACCTTTATTACTCCAAGCACCATCAAGAGTTCCACACGAAATGTTCTATCAACACACCCTTTGCTTTGATTAAGAGCCTTATAAACTCAATCCGATCTTCCCGACGGTTTAGGTATGCCCAAAAGAGGCATAAATATTTTTCTCACTCGGGAAGAAAACCTGGAAGGATCAAATCCACAGTGTGGTTGCATCGTTGTTTGGCTTATGTACTCCATCCGACATAGCTATGCCCAAAACTAACGTGGCTACACCAAGCTTTCTATGCACAAGGGTATTACTGCAGGCTTCCTTGCGGCTGCGTGCTTTCCATGCACAAGGGTATTACTGCAGGCTTCCTTGCGGCTGCGTGCTTTCCATGCACAAGGGTATTACTGCAGGCTTCCTTGCGGCTGTGTGGTTGCTTGCAAGTTCCACACCACAACATGATTTTACACAAAGCATAAGGAAAATAATTTCAGATAAAAAAGAATTGCAAATAATACAAGAATGAAGTTATAAGTCATTCAAAGAGTGGAATAAGTTCAAAACAAATTGTTCTTCCTTAAATGCAAGTAGGGGTGTTATATTGGGTTCGTGGTTGGATTCAGATCTGACTCCAAAATTGACATGGACCGAAATTTCTTGGCCCGAATGCTAAACGGATCAAAATTTTCAACCTGAACTTGACTTGCATTTTACTCGCTAACCGGAAACCGACCCGTTTAATGCTTTTAACATAAGAAAGAATAAAAATAAAAAAAAAGTAGAGAATTTTCTTATGAGAATGTTTTGCCAGAAAGAAATTTTAGATAAAACTTAAAAGAAATGATTACAAGAAACGATTAATGTCTCACAGAAATTAAAAAGAGCACTAAACCAACACTCATAAACTGGCCTTAACTAAACAAAGTTAAGCCGAGCTAACACGCAGAAGAAAGACAACTAAAAATGCAGCAAATAAAAATTAATTGAATCATTCAGCCAATGAAATCCTTCAGCCATCCAGATTTAACTCCTTCTGATTTTTCTCAACCCCTTGAACTCTTCATCAACCTAACCTGCTCTCATATCAGTTCCCATCCGAGCAGACA
>NW_018252623.1:0-2675 GCF_001263595.1 Phalaenopsis equestris
TGAGTGAGTCTAGTGTATTCCTTGTTTTTTTGGATTTTTAGATAGGGGACCCTTCCTATGTTTGTATTTGCATTTTGTGGTTCAGCATGTAAGGAGCCGAATAATGTCCCTTCCTTAAAAAAAAACTATATATATATATAATAATAATAATAATAATACTATTATTATTATTATTTAAAGCTCGATTTCACACATTTTTGGCCGAACATGCCCTCGCAATAAAATGAACGTCATTCTTAAGTGAAATTGACGTTTCAGACTCACTGGTGTGGTCTATTTCGTCATCCGGGGTCGTTTCAAACAACTTTTTCAATGATCAAGCCCAAAATGATAATTTGCACATCTTTTGCCCCCCGCAAATTCGTGGCTGAATGTATGTCCTTTCTAGGTGAAATTGACATTCTGGACACACCCACATGGTCCATTTCATCATCCAGAGTTGTTTGAATAAACTCGCTGGTAAATGGGCCAATTTGAGACACTTTCACACGCAACACGACGAATGCGACCTACTATCCCGATCGAAACCACCCGACAAGTGACATACTAACCGGTCTTCGCTTAAGCGAGAGTCAGAGTCTAGCGAAATGACCTAGGCAATGTGCCCCTCAACACACACCGAAAGGTCTCAACCGAATGCCTCGAGCTATGGGAAGCATATATGCACGAAGTGTTACCCCGACTCGCTCAGGTGGACACGTGACAAAAAAAAAATGATGCCAACAGTTTTATCGATAATCTTGTTTGTCATAATAATTACACCAACTCATTCACGAATATATTTTGTTCATGTTTTCTCTATAAGTATAAACCAGTGATCAGTGTGGGATTTGTGAATGGCTTTTCACATAGAGGCAAAGTATGAAATAAATATATCCATGAGAGGGCTGATGCAGCTATAGTGACATACACTATTAGAGAGAGACGTCTTAATCAACTATGAGTCAATGTTCGACCGTTTAATGATCTTCGACAGAATTAACATTACTAAGATGTTAAATGATTCGACTTTAAGTCGAGATGATGTAGGTTCCAATTAAGGGTCCGTTTGGGGCAGTTTATTTACTGCAGTGACATTTTGAAAACACATCTGACCTGTTTGGGTAAACTACGTATTGACAGCTTATGTGTTTTCAAAACGTTGAAAATAATATTTTCACACCGCACCTATCTAGGTGCGGTGACAGCTTTTTGACAGCGGTCTGACTTTTCAAAAAAATAAGAAACTGTAATAGCCACCGCACCTAACATATTAGCAAATTGTTCAATAAGCAGCACCTGGCCCAAACAGACCCAAAATATGATCCAAAATTCTAGCTCGTACATCGACATGCTTATTTCAACTCCAATTTCTTGTGCGAGTCAAACTTAAATTCAATTTTTGAGAGACTATCGTTTTTTGAACAAAACATATTTCAGATTTGGCATGTACCTCAGGATTTGATAATTCCAGATTTGTAGGATTTATTAAAACTCAATCAAACTAAATCATGCTTTCAACTGAATAGCCTCTTAATTTAAAGGCCAACATTATGCGTCTAGAACATTGCAGGTCTCACCACTATCTTATAAAATTTTCTTTAAGTCTAAGTAGTATTTTATATTACACAATAGGTCGGATACATTCCTTCACTTCAACCAACCAACTTGAAATCTACCATTCACATCCCCATCTATATCACTTAAACTTTGAACGAGAGAAGCTAGAAATCTAAAACATTCACACTTTTTAATGTTTTGATCACGCGTAGTTACAACTCCGTCACTAGAGCTATTGCCACTAAAATCACATTTCATTGTTCAGTTCAAGATCTACCCAAACGAAGGCTTTTAACTCTAATGTTGACCTTCATAAATTAAGGGACATTTGATATGATTGTAGGATTTAAATTAGATTTAACTAAAATCTAGCCAAACACTAAAAATCATTTAGATAAATTTGTCTTCAAGTTAAATCCAATTTTATTCGTACCATTTATTAAATCCAAAATTACTAAATCAACTTATTAGTTGGATTTAACAAATTTAGCGCAGGACAAAAATAGTTCAAATAGATTTATGCCAAATAACTCAAATGAATTTAATTGAATTTAACTTTAATTGAACCAAACACCTGAAATAGATTATCTCAAACACCTTAATTTATCCCACAAGCTTTAACTTTTTAAAATTCCGTAAATAAATCCTGCAAATCCTGCTTGCTACAGGATTCAGTAAATTCCAGATTTAAGGCAAAATGGTGTGATTTAAGAACATGTAGGATTTAAAGAGGCATTTTTGGTTGTTTGGCAGGGTTTAACTTAAATCATACATAAATCCACCCCTACACATCAAATGGATTTAATTGGATTTAACCTTAATTGAACCAAATATCTTTTCATATGTAATAATTTTTAGATTTAGTAAATCCTATTTAACTTAAATCCTAATTGCAAGCAAACACCCCCTAGTTTCATCCAAAAGAAGCAAATCAACGACAAAAAACCATACATCAAGGAACAACCTTATATAAATGTCCAGTAAGAGCATCCATAACTAAATAGAAAGGACAGCTGGCCATACCTGTGAGCTTTGAAGTGGTGAAGTCGTCGGAGTTGGAGTCGTCGGAGCTGGGGTTGCTAGATCTGGGGTCGCCAGGGGCTCTGGAGTCGTCGAGAGAGGGGAGGGGACGATTA
>NW_018252623.1:3106-13968 GCF_001263595.1 Phalaenopsis equestris
AGTCCCCTAGTGTAGTTCTCATCCCTGCAAAACAAATCCTACTGGATGGGTGGCCTAAAAACAGAAGGTTGGTTAAAAAGTGTTTGGTAGTAGTTAACAACACTGGCAGCAATCAGGTCTTCTGAATGGAGCCACTGGCCATCATTATCCTTAATCTTATGTATTGTATTGCACTTTCTTCTAAAATTGATACAAGCATGAAAATATTTTAAGTTTCTATCCCCTTCACAGAATCTGGTCTTAGCAGCCTTTTGGGCAAAGAATTCCTCCTGCATACAGATGGCATTCATCAAATTTTCATTTGCTATCAATAAATCCTTCTCCAAATCAGGGTTGATCTCTAATTCAGCTTCCAAATTAGCAACTTGCTTTTCAGCCTCCACTTCTTTTAAATTGATGTCTCCCACTATTTTCCAATTCTAGTTAGATAAATGCCTACCTAACTTCTTTTGCAGTTGCCAAAACTTAGTCAGAGGGTTGGAATGATGACATTCCCTCCAAACCATTGAGATCTGATTAAGAAAGTCTATGTGGGAAGACCACATGTTGAGGTATCTAAAACTTGGCTTGTGCTTAGCAGTAGATGCAGAAATTTTCAGAAGCAGTGGTTTATGATCCGATCCTGTCATGTTGAGATGCTGCACAGAAGTGTGAATGAACTCACTAAGCCAAATGGAATTCACAAAAATTCTATCTAACCTTTCCCAAAGGTGACCCCTCCTCCAGGTACAGGTAAACCTTGGACCAGACTTGGACCAGAAAAACCAAGGTCATACAGACCAGTCAGATTGCTTTGATTATTGAAGTAGTTCATCTTATTAAGGTAAGGGGGTTGCCTCCCAACTTTTCAGAAGGTACCAAAATGCAATTAAAGTCTCCAGCAACCATCCAAAAAGAGTTACAAGTGCTGCTAATAGCTATTAGACTATCCCAAAGCTCCTTTCTTGCACTAGGAGAACACCCAACATAAAAAAAAGTAGCCAGACCTACCTGACTCCCAAATTGAAGCTTAATATGGAGAAATTGCAGGTGATCCCACAGTATGCTGCAAGACACCTCCTTCCTATATAACACCCAAATCTTATTATTCAAATTAGAGAGATATAAAAAGCCAGGGAATTTATTAATAATTCTCTGGGAGTTTTTAGAGACCATAGGCTCTAAAATAGCCATCAACCAAAATTTATACATCCTATTCAAGGCCATTAGTCTGTTAAGGGATTTAGGATGTGTCAATCCCCTAACAATCGAACAAAGAATATTCATCATCCAATAGATACTGATTTACCTCTCCTTCTGGCTTTAGCCATATCCTCTAGAGCTTCTTTATGGGATTTTCTATTCCTAAGAGTGTAACTTCCTCCCTTTTCAGTATTCACAACTTGAAAGCCCTTTTTCTTTTTCCTTAATTTTTGGACAAGCCATTCATCCTCCAGGGCTGTCTGCAACCCCTCAATTATTGTAGTGTAAAAATGTTGATCCCCCAGGACAACCTCATCCCCTACCTTCTGATTAGTATCCACCTCAAGATTATCTATAACTTTATCAATTTCAGTACAAGTCCAATCAGTGTTTAGTATTTCAGTGATAGTCTGGTTATAACATGGAAGGTCTGCTTCTAAAAGGCATTTGATTTGGCATCTTGCTGGTCATCAGTTTTTACTTGGGCAAGGTTGGTGCCCTGATGGCCATCATCCACACTGCCCCACACTGCCCTTGTAATAACCTGATTTATTGGATTAGCATTATCCTCATTTCTCAAGTGCCCATCGTCAACAGAGAAATGGTTGGCCTCCTTAGAAGTCCCACCAGCAGATCTTCTGAGGTGGGGATGTATTTTATAACATTTGCTATTAGTACGCCGAAACATGTTGTAATGGAAACAGTAGTATGGCTACTGTTCAACAACTATCTTTTGCCAATAGCCATTATGCTCAGTGCCCAACCATATTTCCTACACAGTAGGAAGGGTGATGTCCCTTTCTACTAATATTCTAGCAACTGAAGGTCTGGAAAGGTTGTAAGTAGGGAAATCCAACTTCAAAGGTTTCCCCACTGCTTGGCCAATATTAAATAGAACTTTATGATTAAAGAAGTGAAGCTTTAACTCTGGAAGTTTGAACCAAATAGGAACTACAGGCAGATCCTTGCTCGAGTCAAACTCAGTGGACCATTTCAAGATCTTCATTGTAATACCATCAATCTGTAAAATTTGTTTGGAGAATACTCTAGCATAATCATCTTCTCTTGACAGTTTAATAAGGATGTGCTGCCATCAATGAGACCCACCCTCCAAGCACCTTTGAGTTTAATGCCATCAAAGAATTTTCTTATGGCTTCCATTTTAGGATGTCCCAGCTGGAACTTGCCTATAAGAGTAAATTTACAGTTCTGGATCTCTAAAGGTTCTGGATCTCTAAACCATTATAAATGATAGCCACTTTTCCATTCTTCCTACTCAGAGGTTTTATAAACTGTTCAGCCACCTCATGGTAGCTCTGGGGGAAAACAAGGTCATCAAAATATTTAATAGTAGCTGCTCTTTTTCCCACAACATCAGCAAAAGTGGCCTTAACCCATTGAACATTTTTAGTTAAATCCATATTATTAAGCTCAGCGATAGCAATGCAGCCTCAATAGAACAGTAACAAATTCAAAAAAAGGTTTCCCGGGATGCAGAAAAACCAGAAAACCAACCAAGTAAACGCCCAAGAAAAAAGAATAGAAATTTATAACACTTTTAGCCGGAAAAGAAGCTTAACAACCAGAGTAAGGAGTACTTCAATACAAGCTACTAGAATGCTTCAAGAACAACTAAAAGTGTGTCAAATTAGTAGAGGACTTTGGGAAGGTGGTTGAGGAGCCGCTATTACAGAGAAATCCCTAGTAGTGCTCTGCTAGGGTTTTGGAGGTGATAAAGCTGCTTGGAGTAGTGGTGGTGTTGGATATAGAAGCTTGCTTTCTCTTCAAGGGGTGCTTGAGGTTGGTGGAGTTTGTTGTGGTCTTGCCCGAGAAGACTCGTGTTGAATAGGATTACTGTTACATTGATTTGCTGAAGTTGCTGCTTTTCTCTGCTCTTTCTGTTTGGAGTTGTGAACTTTGTGCTATTTTGGTCCTTTCATCCTTTATGTAGCTATTTTTATTTTGTGCTCCTTTTTCTTTTGGAGCCCTCTTACTGCTTTCATCCTTTTCTGTTCTTGGTTTCTTTAGGCTATGTTTCTACAATGGCCTTCCTCATTGATGCTGATACCAATGCCTAATGGACCAAGGCAACCTTTGCTGATGTTGTTGGAAGTGGTGTTGAAGTGAGTGCCTAAACTAAATCCTTTGACCACTTGGTCTTCCCACAATGTCTCCATGCTGCTGCTGCTGGGAGGGGGGTTTGCCCCTTTGTCAATCATTTAGGTTTGAAGGAAGGGGAACCTACCATCATCTTCTCTCCCCAGGAAATCTTTGAACTTAATGAAGTTGTTAAGTTTACCCTGGTGGGTAAGTTTCAGTATGGCCATCCTATGGTGTACTTGGTAAGGAGGTACTTTGTGGATTTGAAAGTTAAAGGAGCTTGGAGGCTAAGCTTAATTGATGGAAGGCACCTTCTGATTTCCTTATTTAATTAAGAATATTATGGAAGGTATTTGCAAAGCAAACTTTGATCATTAATGGTGTCCCAATGAAATTATTGAAATTGACTCCAGAGTTTGATCCCACAAAGGAAACTTCTGTAGTTCCAATGTGGTTTAAGTTCCCTAATTTACCAATTCAGTATTTCCATCAGAATGTGCTGTTCAGCATTGATAGAGTGCTTTGTTGCCCCCTGAAAATTGATGCCCCCACATATAATGTGGCCAGACCAGATGGAGCTAGAGTCCTAATTGAGAGGGACATTACTTTGCCTGATATTGATAGAGTTTGGATTGGAACTACTGAGGAAGGTTTTTGGCAGAAGATAGTTATGGAACAAAAGCCTGTCTATTGCCAACATTGGACAATGTTTAGACATAATGTGGAGAAGTGTTATAGACTATACCCTCCAAATAATAAAAGAGCTCCAGGGACTAGAATATCTAATTCCAAGCCAGTTGAGACAGCTGCTGAATTGGCTGGGGGTGTTGATACTACTGATGTGGAGGTAAATAACACAATTGAGATTGTGTTAAGTAGTAATGCTGGGGAGCAAGAGGATGGTCTATGAAATAACAATAAGTTAAAGGAAAAGATAATACAAGATGACAACTTATTCAATATAAACCCTTCTAGGGTGGAAGATCATACTATCAATAGTTTGGTAGATGTTCTAACAGAAGATTGGCAAGTACAAAGAAGCCAGAAGAAGAAAAAAGGTAAAGTTGAAAATAAATAGCCTATGGAGGGAACTTCTAATGTTGATCACCTTCCTAGGTCTAGGGGGAGAGGGAGGACCTTTTCTCAATGATTAAGTTCCTTTTTTGGAATATTAGGGGTGTTGCTCACCCCTCCTCTCTAAAGAGACTAAAAAATTTGGTGAGAATTCATAAAGTGTGGTGTTTTACCATTCTTGAACCTTTGGTTACTAAAAACTCCCATAAAATTCAAAAAAATTTCCCTCAATTTGATCATTTCTCCAATATAAATAACAAAATTTGGCTTTTTGCTAGAGCTGAACTTCAGTAGTCTATGTTGTTAAATCATTCCCAATTTGTTCACATCCAATTCCATATTGGTGCTTATATTGGCTATGCATCCTTCATTTATGCTAGCAGTCTTGCATTTAATCAATCCATCTTATGGACTGAGTTAACTCAAATTGGTCAATCTCTGAACTCTTTTTGGATTTTGGGGGGTGACTTAAACCGTATATCTTCTCCTTCTGAAAGAAGAGGTAGTAAGCCACCAATGGCTGCTGCCATGAATAGATTGAATGATTTCCTTGCTGAGGCTGATTTATTTAATTTAGGGTAACAAGGTCCTGAATTTACTTGAAGAAGGGGTTCCATGTGGGAAAGGCTTGATAAAATGCTTGGTAACTTAAATTGGGTTCAAGCATTCCCTTTCACTGTCATTTCTCATTTGGCCATTGCAGGATCTGACCATAGGCCCCTCCTGTGCACAATCTAAAATGCTGAAAACCCATTAAGAGCTCCTTTCAGGTTTCAGAACATGTGGACCCTCCACCCTCAATTTATGGATGTAATAGGTAAAGTTTGGAGGTCTGAAGGTGCTACTAATCCCTGGATAAATCTGTGGAAACTCCAAAAGAAGGTGGCGACTAAGCTTAATTAGTGGCATTTGGACACTATTGGTAACATACATGAGAACTTGATTCAGGCTCTAAATAAAGTGATCAACATGGAAGATAGTTTCCAAAGGGGTTTGATTTCTGAAGTTGACCTCCATAAAGCCAATGAAAAGTTGTTGTTACCAAATTTATGGAAGGAGATAGAAACTCAAGCTATTACCCTGTCTGCATTAACTTCAGAAGGAAAAATAACATGATTTTATTTATTCAGGACTCTGCTGGCCAAATGCTGACTGATGTTGAGAATATTGCCTAAGATGCTGTAAATTACTTTCAAAATATCTTTAAGGAGCAGTCCCCCTCTAGAGCTCAAATCAAGATGGATACATTCCCTGATTGCAAAATTCTTGTCCACAATTTGAATCTAAATAACACTCCTTTGGAAGGTGAAATTAAAGCTGCCTTGGACTCTTTTGATGACCAAAAGGTTGCTGGCCCTGATGGATTCACTGCAAAATTTTATAAAGCCACTTGGAATATCCTCTGTGGGGAGTTTGTTGATGCTGTGCAAAGCTTCTTTAGAGGTATTGACCCCCCTAATTACTTTACTGCTTCCACTATAACCTTGATTCCTTAAAATTCCAGCAGGATGAGATGGGGAAACTTTAGACCAATCAGCCTAACTAATGTCATTTCTAAAGTTATCAGCAAGATTATCAATACTTCAGTCAATACTAGACTCCAACCTCATCTTCAGCAGCTCATAAGCAAGAATCAGGTGGCTTTTGTGAAAGGAAGGCAAATATCTGATAACAACCTTTTTGGCCCAGGAACTGTTATTGGATCTGGATAGAAAATGTAGAGGCAGCAGTCTCATTATGAAATTGGATATTCAAAAAGCCTATGATACGATTAACTGGAATTTTATTTTGGATACCTTGAAGGCTAGGGGCTTTTCTGAGGGGCTTTTCTGGAGACTTTTAGGGGCTTTTCTGGAGACTTTTTCAATCTGATTAGAAGATGGCTCATTTGCAACAACCATTCTATCTTAATTAATGGCAAGAGTCCACTAGGGGAAAATGCCACTAGGGGAATTAAACAAGGAGATCCCTTGTCCCCTGCTATCTTTATTTTAGCAATAGATTATCTTTTTAGGTTTCTTAATCAAAAGTTTCTATCTTCTCCACATTTGGAATATCAGCACAGATCCAATATTAGTGTGAGTCATCTGTCCTATGCAGATGATATAATCATTTTCTCTAAGGCTACCAAGAATGCAGTAAAGTCTCTCAATAAAATATTGAAACACTTCCAAAGGTCATATGGTATGTATCTTAACAAACATAAGTGTCAAATTTTTACTAGCTCTCATACTCTTCCAAAGATTAAGCAATGGATTGCACAACATACTGGATTTAGCTTGAACTCTTTACCTATCTATTATCTTGGTGTTCAATTGATAAAAAGAAGAACTAAACAAACTCAATTTAATGGGGTAATTGATGAAATTAAGATACAACTTCAATGTTGGACAAATTACTTCCTATCTAATGGAGGTAGGATCACTCTTCTCAAAAGCATCTTAACTTTCTTCTCAAGATCACTCTTCTCAAAAGCATCTTAACTTCTATCCCTTCCTATGCTCTTCAGATTTTTACTATGAAGAAGGGAACTCAAATAAGGATTGGCAGAATGTTTAATAAAGTTTTTTGGGATGGTCAGAAGAAACAATTTCATTGGTCAGCTTGGCATAAATTGTGTAAGCCTCTACATGCAGGTGGTTTAGACTTTAAGGATTTTTAGCATCTTAGTGTCATTAATCTTTGTAAACTATGGATAAATTTTAGAGCCCAAGATAGTCTTTAGGCTTCATTTATGAAGGGGAAATACTGCAAGACTGTTCACCCTAACTTAGCTGAGAAGAAAGTTGGGGATTCCAGGCTTTGGACTAAACTTTTGGAGGTGAGGCATAAAGTTGAGGATCTGTTTATTTGGGAACTTGGAGAAAGACCAATTAATTGCTGGCTAGATATATGAATTTGGAATGGGGAAAGAATTGACACCTCCAATCCAAACTCTGGAACTAATGTGAAGGAATTCTGGACTGAAAATCAATGGAATTGTAATTTGCTTTGCTGGTCTTAACTGAAGAGAAAATGTATTGGGTGAAGAAAACTAATCAATCCTGAAGGAAAAGATAAACTCATCACTAAACAGGCTCCCTCACAGAATTTTTCATCTTACATTTTCCAACAATTGTTTCATTGGCAACCTGTTATGTAGGGGAAATTTATTTAGGGGAAGTGGTTGACCCCTTCTATGTCCTTTTTATGCTGGAGGCTATGGAATTCCTTTCTACATGTGATGATATTTTAAAATTGAAAGGGCTAAGGGGTCCCTCTTGCTGCTGGTTGTGTAGCAAGAATGAAGAAAGTCTGGAACATTTATTTTTCTCTTGTAGCTTCCCTCAAAAGGTTTGGTCTCGTCTGTTGAATCAGCTCGGCATTGATACTATGAATGTCAGTTGGCAGAACTTTTTGGACTGTTGGAAGGAGTGGCTGGAAGCTAAGATAATAATCATTCCTTGTGTTGTGGCATGGTTCATTTGGATATGCAGAAATCAAGTTAAGTATGAAAGTATGAAACCTATGGAAAAGGTAGAGCTCTTAAATTGCACTTCCTATCTGCAAAAGATTATAATGCATAAAAAATGTCCCAATATTTTCCAGATTTGGATCCCCAGTGGGATTAATATGAAGGTAGGTGAGCCTACTTTGGTCCTTTGGACACCCCCATCTAAGGGATGGCTGAAGGGGAATATTGATGGAAGTTTCTCTGAGGAGGTAGCTGGAGTGGGTGGAGTTATTAGGAGCTTACTAGGAAAGTGTAATTTCTACTTTTCATCCTCTACTTAGGCTAATGATGCACTTGAAATTGAAATGATAGCCATCTTCTGGGCTATATACCTTTCCAAGCAATGTAACATCTCTAAATTGGTAATAAAATCTGATTCCAGTAGCTGCATCAAAATTCTGAAAATTCTGAATGCATCAAAATTCTGAATAATGTGGAAGCAGCTCCATGGAACCTTGTTTCGTGGAACAATAATATTAAAAGACTGTTGAGTCAGGTTGATGTGCATTTCCAACACATACTTAGAGAAGGAAACACTCCAGCACACAGTTTGGCAATCAGGGGGGAGGAAACTGAAGAGATTGTTGTAGGGACTATACCTACTAATCAGTTAGCTCTCCTACTACATGGGGACACCTTATCCATTCCTTATCTTCATTATAGAGATTGATTTTGTCAAGGGGGTACCTATAAAGTTTTACTTAGAGTTCTTTCTTTCATTTTGTGAGCATGGTTTTGTAAGATCTATATGGGGTATGAGATCAGGGTGTAGGTTTAGTGATCTAACCCTTCTGCTTTGTAACTCAATTGTTTGTTTAAAATGTAAGGAGCAATAGATGACTCCTTTTTCTAAAAAAAAATATGTACGTATATATATAGATATGTATGTATCTATATATATGTATGTATATATATATATATATATATATAATGGCGATATATGACATGGAGGTGGCGGCTGGACCTAGCAGAGCTCTGCTAGGGTTTTGGCAGTAATGGAGCTGACTGATGTTGCTGGGAAGCTTGTTCTTGGTGCTGGCTGGTTCTTGAAGAAGCTTTTTGCTGTGTTGGAACTTTCTGTTTTGTTCTTGGTGGACTTGCTGGGGTTGTTGACGTTTCTTGTTGCTTTACTGTTTCATTGGGCAGTTCAAGCTCCTCTGCTTCTTCTGTTGTCTTTCCTTGGTGAACTTTTAACTTTCTGAGAAGCTGTGGTTTGCTGCCTTTGGGAAGTTCACTAGCTTGGGTAGCAGCTGTCTGCTTTTCTTTACCTCACTTGCTGGTTTTTTGTTTGGCCTGGATCCTATTTCGGGGTCCTGGTCTGGTGAATCATGAACACCCCTATTGATTTGGAAACAAACCTGCAATGGACCAAAGCCACCTATGTTGGAGTGGTGGGTAACCCCCCCTCCCCTTTTCTGGATCATGATTTACTTGTCTTCCCTCAGGACTTTCATAACACTGTTGCTGGAAGAGGATCTGCAGCCTGCATTCACCCTGTGGGTATTAAAGATGGTGAACCTGCTGCCTTTTTTCTGAAAATGAGCTTGCTGACTTAAACTTGGAGGTTCAATTCACTCTAATTGGTAAATTCAGCTTGGGACATCTAAAGATGGAGCTAGTCAGAAAATACTTTGAATCCCTGAAGATTTCAGAATGGAAGCTAGGGCTGTTGGATGGTAGACACCTCCTAATCCAGCTGACTAAAGAGGAGGGCTATGCCAGAATTTTTGCAAAGAAATCCATCATAATTGCTGGAACAGAAATAAAAATATTAAAATGGTCACCTGATTATGATACATCATAAGAACCTCCCACAGTGCCTATTTGGTTTAAGCTACCTAAGCTGCCTTTGCATTTATTTAAAAGGAATGCTTTGTTCAATATAGGGTGCACCTTGGGTACACCTTTGAAGGTTGATGCTGCTACTTTTAACAAGGCAAGACCAGCCATAGCAAGAATCTTAGTGGAAATAGATGTCACTCTCCCTGATGTTAAGAGAATATGGATTGGGGACACTCAGAGAGGTTTTTGACAAGAAGTCATCATGGAGCAAAGGCCTCACTACTGCCAACATTGCAAAATGTTTGGACATAATAGGGATGATTGCTACAGATTGAAACCTCCCATTAGAAGAACTCACCACCAACCTCAGCAGGAGTAGGAGGATGCCACTAACAATATCCAAGAAACTTGGAATACAGAAGTGCAAAAGAAGACAGTGTATGTTGTAGGGAATGAGAAGCCCCCCACTCAAATGGACCCTCACTGTGTGGAGAAGACAGAGAGAGGTGGCAGCAAAGTAGTTGGCCAAATAACTACAAAGGATAAAGAAATAGAGATCCATCCAAAGTCTGAGTCAGTGGGGGAAGTGTTTACCTCCCCTCCTCCTAGAAATGTGATGAATCCAGTGGTGGAACCCCCTTGTCAGAAACTAGTAGAAGACATGAACAAAGAGCTGGAGTTAGAGTGAAAAATCCAGAAAACTAAGAAGAAAAAGAATTATAAAGAAGAAGGACAAGACCTTGGGAAAGGAAAGGAGCTTCAGGGTTTGGAGGTCAATGCTAATCAGATAAGAATGGGTTCAAACAAATATAGAGGGAGGACTAGGTCCAAGTCCCAACCTTACTCTTCTCCCCCTTCCCTATGATTAGTTTGTTATGTTGGAACATTAGGGGGATTGCCCACCCCCTATCTCTGAAAAGACTCAAATATCTGAATAAGAAGCACAAACTTTGATGTGTTGCCATTTTGGAACCTATGGTTCACCTCAACACATTGAAAATTGCTAAAGTCTTCCCTGGATTCAACAAAAAAATTTGGGTTTTTTGTAGGAAAGAAATGCAGTGCTCTATCCTACTTAACCATTCCCAAATCTTACATTTTAGTCTCAAATTTATGGATAAGGAAGTCTATGCTTCCTTTCTATTCTGGATGTTCTAAAGGAGCTAGAATTGAGTTGTGGGAATCCCTGCAGCTCATCCAAGGGTCTGTTGACAAGGCCTGGATGGGGGGG
>NW_018252623.1:13978-16028 GCF_001263595.1 Phalaenopsis equestris
GACTTCAATTGCGTTTCTTCTCCTGCTGAAAGGAAGGGGAGCAGACCTCCCAACCCCATTAATATATATTTCTTCAATGACAACTTCCAAAAAATTGGATTATTTGACCGGGGTTTCTGTGGTCCTTCCTTTACTTATAGAAGGAAGGAGCTGTGGGAAAGGCTGGATAGAGTTCTGACTAATGACAACTGGATTTCTTTCCTACAAAAAACCCAAATCTTGTTATTGATGTTAGTAAACAAATTGAATCCAGGGAAGACTTCAACAATTTTCAATGTGTTGAGGTGAACCATAGGTTCCAAAATGGCAATACAACAAAGTTTGTGCTTCTTATTCAGATATTTGAGTCTTTTCAGTGATACGGGGTGGGCAATCCCCCTAATGTTCCAACATAACAAATTAATCATGCGGAAAGGGGAGAAGAGTAAGGTTGGGACCTGGACCTCGTCCTCCCTCTTTATTTGTTTGAACCCATTCTTATCTGATTAGCATTGACCTCCAAACCCTGAAGCTCCTTTCCTTTCCCTAGGTCTTGTCCTTCTTCTTTATAATTCTTTTTCTTCTTAGTTTTCTGGATTGCAAACCTCCCAACCCCATTAATATATCTTTCTTCAATGACAACATCCAAAAAACTGGATTATTTGACCTGGGTTTCTATGGTCCTACCCTTACTTAGAGAAGGAAGGAGCTGTGGGAAAGGCTGGATAGAGTTCTGGCCAATGACAACTAGATCCAACAGTTCTTGCATACATCTGTTACCCATTTAAGCTTTGCTGGGTCTGATCACAGACCTTTACTGATTACTATTGGGAATAAGATGGCTAACTAAAAAAGCTCCTTTAGATACTTGAATGTTTGGTCTCAACATTTAACTTTCTTGAATATTATTAAAGATCAGTGGAAGAAAGACCTTCACCCTGACCCATTTATCAACCTTTGGATTAATCAGAAGAGGGTTGCTAAATCCCTTAAACCGTGGAGCTGGAATGCCTTTGGGGACCTCCTACAGATTGTTGATAAGGCTGAAAAGGAGGTAACTGAGCTGGAGGAGGAGCATAGAAAAGGAAGGATTGATGAGGTTGTTCTCCTTGAGGCTAGTGAGAGACTTCTAAATGCCATCCAATGGCAGGACCACTTCCTTCGGAAAAAGGCTGCAAAAACTAAATTTGCTGATGGAGATATAAATACTTAATCCTACCATGCCTGCATCAAATACCAAAGGAAATGCAACACTATACACTCTATCAAAGATCATAATGGTACTTGGCTTAGGAAGGATGAGGACATTGCTGAAAGTGTTGTACAGTATTGCCAAAGCCTAATGAATGAGACCACTAGGGATAGAGAACAAGATGATAGAGACAGCAAGAAGTACACTGCCAATCTGCACTTAACTGATATCCCTAATGAGGAAGAGAATGGCTGCTTTAAATTCTATTGACAGTTCCAAATCAGCTGGACCTGATGGGTTTTCTTCTGACTTCTATAAGAAGGCTTGGGATGTCATCAAGGAAGAGGTGATCATAGCTATTCATCTACATAGCTATTCATCACTTTTTCAAAGGAAACTCACTCCCTAACTATTTCAGTGCCTCTACTATTGTTTTTACCCCAAAGAATTCTATCAAGGACAACTGGAGGCAGTACAGAACTCTGTGTTTAAACAATGTCATAAGTAAGATGATAAGCAGAATCATTGTCAACAGGCTTCAGCCAATTTTACCTCACCTTACCAGCATTAACCAAGCTGCTTTTGTTAAAGGTAGAAGTATTGGGGATAACATCCTTTTGGCTCAAGAACTTCTGTTGATTTGGAGAAACCTTGCAGAGGGGCTAATACAATCTTTAAGCTTGATCTAATGAAGGCTTATGACATGGTTAACTGGGACATCATCATTGACTGTTTGGAGGCTAGGCGCTTTTCCAGGGATTGCTGCAAGATAATAAAAGATGGTTGGAGGACAACACAAACTCAATTTTTATAAATGGGAAATTTCATGGTTTCTTTAAAGCCACCAGAGGACTTAAACAAGGGGACCCTTTGTCCCCC
>NW_018252623.1:16048-17499 GCF_001263595.1 Phalaenopsis equestris
TTGGACTACTTTTCTAGACTGATGGACTGCAGAGGAAAGAGGAAAACCTTTAACTCTTATCATAATAGAGCTAGGATGGAGATCAGCCATTTGATTTATGCTGATGACATTCTACTGTTCACTAGGGCCTCTAGGCCTGCTACAGAGTACATTATGGGATGTCTGCAACAGTTCCAACAGGTGTCTGGGCTAAAGGTCAACAAGGAAAAATGTGAGATTCAGATTAGCAAAAAAGCATCTCTACCAATCAAGCAATGGATGCATTCTTACACTGGGTTCTCTAGTCTGAGCCTCCCTTTCAAATATTTGGGGATTCATCTCACCAGATGATGAAAAAAGCTGATCCAATTTGATGAGGTTATTGATAAGATAACCTCTACTTATCAGGGGTGGTCTAACTCTTTTTTGTCCAATGGGGGTAGGATCACCCTACTGAAGAGCATCCTTACCTCTATCCCCTTGTATGCTCTCCAAGTGGCTACAATGAAAAGAAGCACATCTTTGCTGCTGGAAAGAACCTTCAACGGCTTTAGTCCTATGGCTTGGGCTAGTTGGCAAAAAGTGGCTAAACCATGGGAGGCTGGTGGTTTGGGTTTTAAAGGCTTGCATCAGATGCAACACATTAGTCTGTGTAAGCTGTGGATTAAATTTAGACAAAATGAAAGCTTATGGTCCAACTTTATGATGGCCAAATATTGCAAGTCTGTCCATCCTAGGGAGGTCACTAGGAAGGTGGGAGACTCCATAATTTGTGTCCAGATGCTCAAGGCTAGAGATGACATTGATCAGCTGCTCAGATGGGAGTTGGGACAAGGGAATGTTAATTTTTGGAAAGACAACTGGTGTTCAAATGACTTTTTGGAACATTTGCAGGATGAAAAGGAGGGGGATTTATTGGTTAAAGACTGTTGGGTTAGTAATGGTTGGTCCGAGGACTCTTTGAGGGGATTACTGAAGGAGCAGTCTGCAAACTACATCACTAGAATACAGTTTGACAGAAATAAAACGGATGAAATCATCCCTGCTGAAAAGGACTAATGCTAGTATCTTTAAAGACATTCAGAATTACCTGTATAGCCGGGTTTCTTGCCAGTGGAACATCTCCACATGCCAAAAACATCTCACCCCCTCTATGTTGTTTTTCTCTTGGAGAGTTATCCACAACCTTCTGCCAACAGATGATATCCTAAAACTAAAAGGCCTGAAAGGCCCTTCAAGATGCTATTTATGTAAGCTAGATCAGGACACAAGGGATCAACACAAGGGATCACACAAGGGATCACCTTTTCTTCAGGTGTAACTTTGCCTAGGAGGTTTGCAGTAAACTAACTCCTCAAATGAACATAAATCTAATTAACATTTGCTGGGACAACATTATTGACTGCATTAAAGATTGGAAAGGGATAAACCTCAAGCCAATTCCCTTCATTGTGGCTTGGTTTATTTGGATG
>NW_018252623.1:17509-18299 GCF_001263595.1 Phalaenopsis equestris
GGCCAAACATGAGGATAGGGAGGCCAGTGCTACTTGGGTGATGACTAACTGCTGGGCTTACCTAAACAAACTAATACACTGGAGGAAGTTCCCCAGGATTCTGCAGACCACAACTTACATGGGTGCCAACCAATTCAAAATCATCAAGGTGAGATGGGAGAGACCTCCTTATCCTTTCATTAAAATAAACACTGATGGAAGCTACACAAACAAGAGAGCAGGCATTGGGGGAATTTTCAGAGATCATAAAGGGAAAACTTTGCTGTTTCACAAGGCCCCTTATATTGCTGATGATGCTCTGGAAACTGAAGCTACTGCACTTTTCTGGGCTTTAAATTTTGCCAAAAAGAACAATTGGCAGTGGATTCTTGCTGAAGTGGACTGCTCCCTGCTGGTGGAGTTACTAAATTCTAAGATGTCCTCCTCTTGGAATATTAACCAATGGATTCATAGAATCAACAAGCTTAGTACTGAAAGTAAAATTCATTTCTCTTTTGTGTTTAGGGAAGCTAATAGACCTGCTATTTATCTAGCTATAGAAGGAGCTCATGCTGATCATCCTGAAGTGTCCACAACTCTCTCCCCCTCCCTACAGCTACTAACTCAAGGGGACAAGCTTCAAATCCCTTATCTTAGAGTGCAAAGATGATTGATGGACATGTGAGTGTGGACATGAATTGTTATGCCTTGTTGTTGAGATTGTGTATTTTCTTGACAATGAGAATTCAGTTGTTTAGCTTGATAGGGAGTTAGCTTGTAAATATATATATATATATATATATATATCTCC
>NW_018252623.1:19278-19736 GCF_001263595.1 Phalaenopsis equestris
GGGAGGTGGGGAGGTAAACACTTCCTCCACTGACTCAGCCTCTGGTTGGATCTCTATTTCCTTATCCTTTGTAGTTATTTGGCCAACAGTTTTGCTTCTAACTCTTACTATCTTCTCCACACAGTGAGGGTCCACTTGAATGGGGGGCTTCTCATTACCTTCAGCAAGCACTGTCTTCTTTTGCACTTTTCTATTTCGAGCTTCCTGGATTTTGTTAGTGGCATCCTCCAACTCTTGCTGAGGTTGGTGGTGAGGTCTTCTAATATTTTCTAATATGAGGTTTCAATCTGTAGCATCTCTCCCTGTTATGTCCAAACATTTTGCAATGTTGCCAATAGTGTGGTCTTTGCTCCATGATGTCTTCTTGACAAAAACCTCTCTGAGTGTCACCAATCCATATTCTCTTAACATCAGGGAGAGTGACATCTCTTTCCACTAAGATTCTTGCTCTGGCTGCA
>NW_018252623.1:19953-23627 GCF_001263595.1 Phalaenopsis equestris
CCATTTTAAGATTTTCATTTCTGTTCATTCAATTATGATGGATTGCTTTGCAAAAATTCTGGCATAGTCCTCCTCTTTAGTCAACTGGATTAGGAGATGTCTAGCCCTAACTTCCATTCTGAAATCTTCACGGATTCAAAGTACTTTCTTACTAGTTCCATCTTTGGATGTCCCAAGCTGAATTTACCAATTAGGGTGAACTGAACCTCCAAGTTTAAGTCAGCAAGCTCATTTTCAAAAAGAAAGACAGCAAGTTCCCCATCTTTATTACCCACAGGGTGAATGCAGGCAGCAGATCCTCTTCCAGCAACAGTGTTATGAAAGTCCCGAGGGAAGACAAGTAAATTAGGATCCAGAAAAGGGGAGGGGGGATTACCCACCACTCTAGCAAAGGTGGCTTTGGTCCATTGCAAGTTCGTTTCCAGGTCAATAAAGGTATTCATGTTTCACCAGACCAAGACCCCAAAACAAGGAAGGCTCCAGGCCAAAACAAACACCAGCAAGGGACGTAAACAATAGAAAAGCAGATAGCTGCTACCCAAGCAAGTCCCAAAGGCAGCAAACCACAGCTTTCAAGCAAGTTACCAAGGAAAGACAGAAGAAGAAGCAGAGGAGCTTGAGCTGCCCGATGGAACAATAACAACTTCACAAAAACCACAAGAAACCACATTAGCCCCAGCAAGGCCACCAAGAACAAAACAAAAAGTTCCAAAAAAAGCCAAAAAAGCTTCTTTAAAAAACAGCCAGCACCAAGAATCAAGCTTTCCGGCAACACCAGTTAGCTCCATTACTGCCAGAACCCTAGCAGAGCTCTGCTAGGTCCAGCCGCCACCTCCATTACCCAAATCTTGCATTTTAATCTCAAATTTACGGATAAGGAAGTTTTTGCTTCCTTTGTCTATGTTGGATGGTCTTAAGCAACAAGAATTGAGGGCTAGAATTGAGTTGTGGGAATCCTTGCAGCTCATCCAAGGGTCTATTGACAAGGCCTGGATGGTGGGAGGAGACTTTAATTGTGTCTCATCTCCTGCTGAAAGGAAGGGGGGCAGACCTCCCAATCCCATTAATATATCTTTCTTCAATGACAATATCCAAAAAACTGGGTTATTTGATCTGGGTTTTTGTTGTCCTACCTTTACTTGGAGAAGGAAGGAGCTGTGGGAAAGGCTAGATAGAGTTCTAAGCTTTAGCTAATGACAACTGGATCCAACAGCTCTTGCAGACATCTGTTACCCATTTAAGCGTTGTTGGGTCTGACCACAGGCCTTTACTAATTACTATTGGGAATAAGATGGCTAACCAGAAAAGCTCTTCCAGATACTTGAATGTTTGGTTTCAACATTTAACTTTATTGAATATTATTAAAGATCAGTGGAAGAAAGACCTTCACACTGACCATTTTATCAACCTTTGGCTTAATCGAAAGAGGGTTGCTAAAGCCCTTAAGCAGTGGAGCTGGAATACCATTGGAGACCTACTACTGATTGTTGATAAGGCTAAAAAGGAGGTAACTGAGCTGGAGGAGGAGCATAGCAAAGGAAGGATTGAAAGAGCATAGCAAAGGAAGGATTGATGAGGCTGTTCTCCTTGAGGCTAATGAGAGACTTTTAAATGCCATCTAGTGGCAGGATCACTTGCTTCAACAAAAGGCTGCAAAAACTAAATTTTCTGATGGAGATTGAAATACTAAATTCTACCATGCCTGCATCAAATACCAAAGGAAATGCAACACTATCCACTCTATCGAAGATCATAATGGTACTTGGCTTAGAAAGGATGAGGAAATTGTTGATAGTGCTGTGCAGTATTGCCAATGCCTAATGAATGAGACCACTAGGGATAGAGAACAAATTGATAGAAATTTTTTCATAGACAGCAAGAAGTTCACTGTTAATCTGCATTTAAATGAAATCCCTGATGAGGAATAGATAAAGGCTGCTTTGAATTCTATTGAGAGTATCAAATTAGCTGGACCTGATGGTTTTACTTCTGCTTTCTATAAGAAGGCTTGGGAGGTCATCAAGGAAAACGTGATCATAGCTATTCCACACTTTTTCAAAGGAAACTCACTCCCTAACAATTTCATCACCTCTACTATTGTCTTTATCCCAAAGACCTCTATCAAGGATAGCTGGAGGCAATACAGAACTCTGAGTTTAAATAATTTCATAAGTAAGATGATAAGCAAAATCATTGTAAACAGGCTTCAGCCTATTTTACCTCACCTTGTCAGCATCAACCAAGCTGCCTTTGATAAAGGCAGAAGTATTAGGGATAACATCCTTCTGGCTTAAGAACTTCTGCCGGATTTGGAGAAACCTTGCAGAGGGGGTAATGCAATCTTTAAGCTTGATCTAATGAAGGCTTATGACATGGTTAACTGGGATTTCATCATTGAATGTTTGGAGGCTAGGGGCTTTTCCAGGGATTGCTGCAAGATGATTAAAAGATGGCTGGAGGATAACACAAACTCAGTTTTTATAAATGGTAAATCTCATGGTTTCATTAAATCCACTAGAGGACTTAAACAAGGGGACCCTTTGTCCCCCACCATTTTCATACTGGTGTTGGACTACTTTTCTAGACTGATGGACTGCAAGGGGAAGAGGAAAACCTTTAACTCTTATCACAATAAAGCTAGGATGGACATCAACCATCTGATCTATGCTGATGACATTTTGCTGTTCACTAGGGCTTCTAAGCGTGCTACAAAGTACATTATAGGATGTCTGCAACAGTTCCAACAGGTGTTTGGGCTAAAGGTCAACAAGGAAAAATGTGAGATTCTGATTAGCAAATAAGCCTCTCTACCAATAAAGCAATGGATGCATTCTTACACTGGTTTCTCTAGCCTGAGCCTCCCCTTCAAATATTTGGGAATTCATCTTACCAGGGGAAGAACAAAGCTAATCCAATTTGATGAGGTTATTGATAAGATAACCTCCACTCTTCAGGGGTGGTCTAACTCCTTTTTGTCCAATGGGGGTAGGATCACCCTACTGAAGAGCATTCTTACCTCTATCCCCTTGTATGCTCTCCAAGTGGCTACAATGAAAAGAAGTACAATGAAAAGAAGTACATCTTTGCTGCTGGAAAGAACCTTCAACAGATTTTTGTGGGCTGGAATCAGAAAACAGATGGCTTGGGCTAGTTGGCAAAAAGTAGCTAAACAATGGGAGGCTGGTGGTTTAGGTTTTAAAGGCTTGCATCAGATGCAACTTATTAGCCTGTGTAAGCTGTGGATTAAATTCAGACAAAATGAAAGCTTATGGGCCAACTTTATGATGGCCAAATAATGCAAGTTTGTCCATCCTGGGGAGGTCACTAGGAAGGTGGGAGACTCCAGAATTTGGGTTCAGATGCCCAAGGCTAGAGATGACATTGATCAGTTGCTCAGATGGGAGTTGGGACAAGGGAATATTAATTTTTGGAAAGATAACTGGTGTTCAAATGACTGTTTGGAACCTCTACAGGATGAAAAGGAGAGGGATTTATTGGTTAAAGACTGTTGGGTAGGTAATGGCTGGTCTGAGGATCTCTTGAGGGGATTACTGAAGGAGCAGTATGCTAGCTACATCTCTACAATTCAATTTGACAGAGATAAGAAGGATAAACTCATCCTGCTAAATAGGACTAAAGCTAGCATCTCTAAAGACATTCAAAATTACCTGTAT
>NW_018252623.1:23685-24122 GCF_001263595.1 Phalaenopsis equestris
TTCTTCAGGTGTAACTTTGCCAAAGAGGTTTGGAGAAAACTAACTTCTCAAATGAACATAAATCTGATTAACATTGGTTGGGACAACATTATTGACTGCATTAAAGATTGGAAAGGGATAAACCTCAAGCCAATCCCCTTCATCGTGGCTTGGTTTATCTGGATGGCTAGAAACATGGCCAAACATGAGGATAGGGAGCCTAGTGCTACTTCGGTGATGACTAACTGTTGGGCCTACCTAAACAAGCAAATACACTGGAGGACGTTCCCCAGGATTCTGAAGACCACAACTTACATGGGTACAACCATTTCAAAATTATCAAGGTAAAATAGGAGAGACCTCTTTATCGTTTCATTAAAATAAAAACTGATGGAAGCTACACAAACAAGAGAGCAGGCATTGGGGGAATTTTCAGAGATGACAAAGGGAAGACTTTG
>NW_018252623.1:25160-25808 GCF_001263595.1 Phalaenopsis equestris
TATATATATATGTATGTGTATATATATATATATATAAAACAGGATGGTGGCGGCTGAGAAGGGAAGTGCTCTGCTAGGGTTTCTGCAGGGATGAAGTTTGGAGGCTGCTGGCTGGAGATGTGCTCTGGGGGTGACCACACCTATTGATGCTGCCACTGACTCTCTTTGGACCAAGGCAACTTATGCTGGGGTTGTTGGAAACTCTACTGATGTTTTACAGGACTTGGATCATTTGGTTTTCCCTCAGGAATTTCATGACACTGCTGCAAGAAAAGGAAGCTGCCCTTCCATCCATCCACTTGGATCCAAGGAGGGGGAAACTGCTGTGTTCTTTACCAACAGAGAAATAACCTCTCTAAAAGAAGATGTGAAGTTTACCTTAATAGGGAAGTTTCAATTGGGACACCCAAGAATGGAGCTGATTAGAAATTTATTTGAATCGCTTAAATTTATTGGTAATTGGAAGATAGGGCTGTTGGATGGAAGGCATTTACTCATCCAATTAACTACTGAGGAAGACTATGCCAGACTTTTTGCTAAGCAATCTGTAATCATTGCTGGAACTACAATGAAAATTGTAAAATGGACCCCTGACTTTGATCCAAGTAAAGAACCACCAGTAGTTCCTATTTGGTACAAATTCCCTGG
>NW_018252623.1:28564-29713 GCF_001263595.1 Phalaenopsis equestris
CAAAGGCTGGGGTTCTTTTACTGCATCCAGAGGGCTGAAGCAAGGGGACCCCCTATCCCCCACTGTGTTCATTATTGCAATTGGATTATTTGTCTAGAATGCTTGATGACTCCCTCCTAAATCAAAACTATACTATTTACCATCATAGATCCAACATTGCCATCACTCACTTGATCTATGCTGATGATATCATGGTTTTCACTAGAGCTCACAAGAATGCTGTTAGGAAAGTGTATCAGACTCTTCAAAAATTTCAAACACACTCTGGTATGTGTTTTAGCTCTTAAAAGTGCCTGTTGATCTTTAATAAGAATACTAAACATAACTGCAAACAGTGGGTTTCTAGCTATACTGGCTTCTCTAACTCTCAGCTTCCTATCAAATATTTGGGAACCATGCTGCTTACTGGTAGGACCAGGCAAATTCAATTTGAAGATGTCATATATAAGATCACTATCTACCTTAATGGGTGGACTCACTCCTTCCTTTCAAATGGGGGCAGAATCATTATACTGAAAAGCATACTAACTACAACTACTTTCCCCTCTTATACTAACTACTTTCCCCTCTTATATCCTACAGGTGACTAACATCAAGAAAAGTTGAAAGATACAGATTGAAAGAGCTTTTAATAGATTCTTATGGTCTGGACAGAGGCAACAGATGCATTGGGCTTCATGGAAAAAAGTAGTTAAACCTCAACTGGTTGGGGGAATTAGGTTTAAGGGAATCAATCAGCTATTCCAAATAAACCAATGTAAGCTTTGGATTAACTTTAGAGCTCAGACTTCCCTGTGGGCTCTATTCATGAAGGGAAAGTATTGTAAAAATCAGCACCCAACCCTTGTTGAAAGGAAGTTAGGGGATTCTAAAATTTTGGGCAAAATGCTTCATATAAGACACACTGCTGAAAACTTATTCATTTGGGATCTGGGGAAAGGAGAGTTAAATTTCTGGCTTGATAACTGGTGCCCTAAAGACTGGCTGTCCCCTATTAGTAACTATGCAAACCTTGATCTCAAGGTGGCTAACTGTTGGGTGGATGAAGATTGGTCACTACTTAAACTTTCAGAAATTCTACATGCCAACTCCATAGAAAAAATTGCCAGCATCAACATCAATAGAAGTAAACCAGATAAAATTGTCTGG
>NW_018252623.1:30243-36732 GCF_001263595.1 Phalaenopsis equestris
GACAACCAGACAAGAAATATGTTCATAGGTTTTCTTGGAACCCTCCTGATCATCAAAAAGTAAAGGTAAATACTAATGGCAGCTTCAATAAGACAGGTGCAGGTATTGGGGGTGTCTACAGAAATCATCTTGGGCAATGTCTATTATACTTCCACATCCCCATTAAGGCTACTGATGCTGTTGAAACTGAACTAATGGTTGTTTATTGGGCTTTGAAAATTGCCAAAATGGCTAGTTGGACGAACTTATGGGTTGAAGTGGATTCTACTGCTGTTATGAAGATATTGAAGGAAGAGGATCTTATACTCTGGCACCTTATCTATTGCACCAAAAAGATTAGAGAAATTTCATCACTGATAAATGTACAGAGACTAGCAGCTATAGAGCAGCCAAGGAGAGAACAAATGGAACAGTAAAATCCAGCATCAAGTACACACAAAGATCCACCTCCACATGGAGAAGAAGTCAGAAAGGAATAAGCATCCACAAACAAACACCTCAAAGCACCTCTTCAACCAGCAGCCACCAAACATCATCCCTGTAGAAACCCTAACAGAGCACTTCCCTCCTCAGTCGTCAGCACCTCAACCGCCAGCACCTCCATATATATATATATATATATATATATATATATTAAGTAAAGAGCCAAGCTCCAATTCATTAATGAAAGAAAGAAAACCAAATACAAAAAGAAATTGAAATAGGAAAGAGGGCCTATGGAAAAGAAGGCAATCTCTCAAAAACAACAAAAAGGAGTTATCTGATATATGGGAAAGGTAGTAGATCACTGGATAATAGGAAATCCAGTGGGGGAGGGATCCTTCTGCTCACCAAAGGTTCTTCAGTATAGAGACCCCTTCTAGCCAGCCAATTGGAGGGTCTATTCCCTTCTCTGTGGATGTGGGAGCACTTGATAGAATAATTCTTAAGCAATTGATGAATTCCAGAAATCCAGTTGATTAAATTCCATTGGGTATCATAAGAACCATTGATAATGTTAGTAAGCATCAAGGAGTCACTGGTTGAAATGGCAAGATCTAGCTAAGTTGAGAGCCCAAAAAATAGCTTGACATTCAGCTTCAAGGGAATCCAAAGCTGTAACAGGAGATTGAAAAAATAAGATGCACCTCCCCTCATGATTCCTGAAGACACCACCAATTCCAGCAGACTGAGATTTATAACTACCATCAGTGTTAACTTTTGTCCATCCAAGCTTTGGTAGAGTCCAGCAGATTTTCAAGACTTTGGTAATGTAAGGATTAAAAGATGGGCTCTGCTCCAACACGGCTTCAAACTTTTTAAATTTAATCAATTTTTGTATAAAAGCAATACAATTTAGACCTACCTTCATAGGTTCTAAATAGGAATTATCTTGCTTCAATAGGTTTCTAGCCATCCAAACAAACCAAGCCACAATGTTGGGGATGTCTTGAAGATTGATTGCCCTCCAATCAGACCAGCAATTATAAAGTACATCCCATGTTAGATTCATAGTTGGGACATTAAGCTTACCATTCACAATAGACCAAACATCCTCTACTTAAAGGCAGGCAAAGAAGAGGTGGGTAATTGTTTCCTCATTGGACAGGCAGAAAAAGCATCTAAAGGGACCTCTCAGACCCTTCAATTTCAATATGTCATCAGTGGGAATCAATTTAAGAAAAGTCTCCATATAAAAAATGACATGGAGGGAGTGAGAAATTTATTCCAGATTGTATGACCCCAATTCACCACCAGTTGGGGAGGTTAAGAAGAGATTAAGTTCTTTTTTATAGCAATTCTGTCCTTTACTCCAGGTTTTATAGAAAGTTTCAGAATATTGAGATTTGAGATAGGCTACAAAAAGGAAGAATTGGAGTAAGATTCCACTTATCATTTTCCCAAAGTTCCTTCACAAGCATTGGAGAGGCTAGAACATTTTGATCATGAAGAAGGCTACCTTCCAAAGACCAGTTATCCCGTTATCCCACCAGATGTTTACAGATGTTTACCAAACCCTCACCAATCTCCCAGACATACATTTTTTCAGCTTCCTCCCTTATCTGTAACAACTTTTTCCAAATGAGGGAATCCCCCAAACCCACAGAGAGTTGGGTGGGGTGTTGATGCTTGCAATATTTTCCCTATAGAAATTCCGCCCAAAGGGAGGACTAAGATTTGAATTTGAACCAGAGTTTGCAGAGATTATTGTGCATAATTTGGGGGAAGGACTGGAAGCCCATTTTGTCCAGTGTTTTTGTTTCCTTTGACAAGCCAATAGAAGTTTATTGAAGATCCCTTCTACTAATCTCTAAGAAGACTTTTCAAGATGTTCATTTGTAGAAGATAGGATGGAATAGCAGATAGAATACTTTTCAGGAGTGTTATCCTACCCCCATTGGATAAAAATGAATTCTCCCATGCTTGTAATTTGCTTTGAATCTTTTTTAATATGTGATCAAATTGAATGTTTTTAGTTCTATCTTTGATAAGAAGTGCCCCTAGATATTTCACAGAAAGATGACTGTTTGTGAAGCTAGTGAAATCAGAAACCCAGGTCTTTAATTCACTTTTGCATTGTTTATTGAAAATGGAGATGCACTTCTGCATATTTAACTTCATATCAGAGGCATCCTGAAAGCTCTCCAAGCACTGCATGAATAATCTAACAGCAGTTTTGGAAGCTTTTGAAAAGATAATGATGTCATTCATCAGCAAAAGCTATATGATTAATTAAGGTGGAATATCTGTGGCTATAAAGGGAGTGGGGTTTCCTGGATGTCAACTCATTCAAGCTTCTAGATAAGTAATCAAAAACTAAGATAAATATGGTAGGGGAAAGGGGGTCACCTTGTTTTATACCTCTAGATGCACTGAAGAATCCATCACTGAAGAATCCATGGGAAGATCCATTGATGAAGTTAGAATGGAAGTTATTAGTCAGCCATCTGTTGATTAGAGAGATAAAGGAGGGGGAGAAACCTCTAGCAATGAGAACTTGTTCAATGAACTTCCAACTGATAGTGTCATATGCCTTTTTGATATCCAATTTGAATATTAAGTTGCCTCCTCTAGTGATTTTGTCCAAATCCAATACCAACTCTTGGGCCAAGAGCACATTATCAACATTACTTCTATCCTTGATGAAGGCTGACTGATTCCTACAGATAAACTGATTTAAGTGAGGTTGTAATCTATGAACCAGTACTTTGCTGATTATCTTAGATATAATAGAAGTGAGGCTAATTGGTCTGAAATTTTCCCATTTGTGAGAAGTTTCTTCCTTGGGAACCAAGGTAATAGTAGATGAGAAAAAAGTATTTAAGGAGATCAACACCCCAGAAAAAGCTTTGGACAGTAGCAATGACCTCACCTTTCACAATTAGCCATGCCTTTTTATAAAAATCTACAGTGAATCCATCAGGGCTAACAACTTTTGTACTGACAATAAAGTTTAGAGCTTCCCAAATTTCTTTTTCATCAGGAATATCAGTGAGAGATAGGTTTTTGGTAAATTACCTTTCCTTATCAAACAATGTATCTTTAATGGTTGGTTGAGAGGATGGAGTTTTTCTGAAAATATTTTGAAAATATTGAACAACATCATCAACTATGCCATCAACATTGGAAATCCAGTGACCCTTCTGAGAAAAGATTTTGTGAATTGTCTTGCATTTCCTTCTATAGTTAACGCAAGCCTGATAATATTTAGAGTCCTATCTCCCTCACAAAACTTAATTTTGTTTGCCTTTTGAGCATAGAAAGCCTCTTGCATGTTGATTTTATCCAGCAGATGTTCATTAGTAGATTGAAGATCCATTTCAGACCATATGTCAGAGGATAAGAGCTTTTCTAATTGTAAAACATTTTGTTCAGCTTCAAGGACTTTTTTATCAATGTTCCCCACCACCTCCCAATTCCAATTCGAGAGGTGTTTACTGACTTTTTTATTTAAAAGCCAAAGCTTGATACCAAGGATGTGATCATGAACATCAGTCCAAGCCATTGAGACTTGATTGAGAAAATCCCCGTGCATGGACCACATATTAAGATATCTGAATTTGGCTTTATTTTTAGAAGAGGAGGAAAATTTTTGAATAAGCAAGGATCTATGATCAGACCAACTCATAGCCAAGTGTTGGACAGAAGTATGCAGGAAATATCTGAACCAAATATCATTCACCAAGACTCTATCAAGCCTCTCCCAAATCTTCCCCCTTATGCAAGTGAACTTAGGGCCAATAACCCCAAATCAAAAAGCCCAGCAGACTGAATGTTGTCATTGAATGTGTTCATTAGATTGATATCAGGAGATATCCCACACTTCTTTTCATTAGGTGAAGAGAGGCAGTTGAAATAACCCCCAACTAACCAGAAATCCCTTATAGAGGTACTGAACTCTTGTAACTATTGCCAAAGTTCATATCTAGCAGTTGTTGTACAGCCAAAGTAAGTTAATACAGCCAAGCCACTATAGTAGTTGAAGTTAATCTTCAAGTGGATAAATTGGTCTCCCTCTTTAAGGACAGTGCATTCAATCTCCCTCTTTATCTCCCTCTTTAAGGACAGTGCATTCAATTTCCTGTCTGCAAAGAAGCCAAATTTTACTGTTAGTTTTAACAGTACTAGAATTGACATCCAGGGAACTTTCTCACAATTATGTTAACATGTTTAGTGTTCACTGGTTTGAGTAAAGCAATGATCCAAGGTTTATAAAACCTATTTAGAGCCAGAATTCTATTAAGGGATTTAGGATGTGCTAATCCCCTAACATTCCAACATATTAGATTCATTAACGAATAGAGGTGGATTTTCCTCTTGTCCCAGTTCTGACAGTACTAGAAGAAAGAGGGGACTTCCTCCAAAGAAGAAGAAGAAGGGAGTAGATTCTTTAATTCCAAAAACATTTTCTTCTTTTTTGTTTTCTGGATTTGCCAGCCTTCTTCAAGATTTTTAGCTAATTGCAAAAGCAAAGGGTCTTCCTCTGATATCACAATAGCTGTTATCTCTTGATCAGCCGGGAGTGTAGGAAGTTCAGTACATTGGGTCTGTTCAACTTGAGTAGATTGTGGAAGGAGGTGAAGTTGCTCAGTCAATGGTTCTAGACCATTTTGGGGAGGGTTATATCTTGGGATAATTCTGCCAACTCTAGAATAATGTCATCTTGGGCCCTTGTCCCTGGCAAATCAGGAGCATTGACAGCAAATCCAGCAGTTGTTGGTAACTCAATGCCATGTGACTCTAAGTCCTCAGAATGAGGCCTGGGAAGCTTCCTTCTGAGAGTGGGATGAAGTCTAAAGCATTTCTCATCAGTGTGTCCAAACATTTTGTAGTGATGGCAATAAAAAGGTCTTTGTTCAACTATGATTTTTTGCTAATATCCACTATGCTCAGTGCCTAATCAAATTTCCTCCACTGCTGGTAAAATGATATTTCTTTCAACCAGAATTCTGGCTACATAAGGTCTGGATAAGTTGAAAGTGGGGGCATCCAATTTTAAAGGTCTTCCCAAAACTTTGCCAATGTTGAAGAGGACTTTGTGGTTGAAAAAGTGTAATTTAAGTCCAGGTAACTTAAACCAAACAGGGACAATGGGAAGTTCTTTGTTGGGTCAAATCAGGAGTCCACTTTAAAAGTTTCATTGAGATTCCTTCAATCAAGATAGATTGTTTACAAAATATTCTACCATAATCTTCTTCCTTAGAGAGATTAATAAGGATATGCCTACCATCAAGTAGACCTACTTTCCAGGCCCCTTTGAATTTCAGTCCATCAAAGTATCTTCTCACAGATTCCATCTTAGGATGGCCAAGCTGAAATTTACCAAGTAAGGTGAATTTAAAACTTTCAGTAAGACCATTAAGGTCCTCTTCAGTAAAGTAGATAGCCAATTTCCCACTTTTCTTGCATATAGGTTTGAAAAAAGGGTCATTACCCTCATGATATTCTTGAGGAAAAACCAAATCATCAGGATTCTGAACTTTCTCATATCCTTTCCCAACAATGACAGCAAAAGTGGCCTTGGCCCACTGAATATTGGTGGCAATATAAATTGTATTAGGTTCAGACATCATTGAAAGAGCCCGAGTATAGAAAATGGCTAGAAGATCAGAGTTTAGAACTGACACTGAGCTGCCAATTGTCAGTAACTGAGAAGTACATGGAGGAGTACAATAGAGAAACAATAGTCGAGAGAAATCCAAGTAACCAGACCAACCACATAGTAGGAAGAAGACCCCAAGCAACCAGACAAACAAAACAACAAGAACAGTGGGGCTAAGCAATGGAACAAAAAAATTTGAAAAAGCCAAAACCCGGGAAGATGTAAAAGATTAGAGAAAAGCAGAACTTGCAAAAACCAGTGATGAGAGGATAGAAAACCAGTTGAAACCAATGGGATAGCAAGGATTTGGCCATCTACAGCAATAGTTAGAGCCATTCTGCTGAAAACCTAGCAGAGCAACAGATGAACCAACCGCCACCCATGGAGATATATATATATATATATAT
>NW_018252623.1:36753-45968 GCF_001263595.1 Phalaenopsis equestris
AAAACTTTTAACCAGAAAAAACTCTAATGAAAGGAAGAGCAACAGTGTCTCCTTTCAACAATAACTCTAGCTGGGGGGTAGTAGTATTGCCTACCCTAGGGATCTCA
Organism: Phalaenopsis equestris; assembly: GCF_001263595.1. NCBI lineage: Eukaryota > Viridiplantae > Streptophyta > Magnoliopsida > Asparagales > Orchidaceae > Phalaenopsis > Phalaenopsis equestris. The sequence goes on from NW_018252623.1 coordinate 36,861, forward strand.
GAATGAAGTCCTACCTTGGCTAGCCAACTTGCTGGCCTATTGCCTTCTCTCAATATATGTGAGTAAGAGGATCTAAATCCCTTTCCCAAGGAGTGAATCATTCCAATCCACTGCATTAGATACCAAGGAGTAGGTAACCTCCCTTCAATAATATCAATAACAACCCTGGAATCAGATTCTAATATAATTGAGGTGAAGCTACACTTTTGGGCCATTAACATAGCCCAATAAATAGCCACAGTTTCTGCTTCCAGAGGTTCCTTAGCAATGACAGGAGAATGAAAGTAGAGTAAACACTTGCCATTACAGTTTTTGAACACCCCTCTAATACCAGCATAAGAATTAGAAAAACTACCATATGTGTTAACTTTAATTTCCCTTTTAGGTGGAGGAATCCACTGGATGAGTGCATACTTGATTATTCTAGGGAGACTATGAGATGTACTGTGAAGTATATTAGGAAGCTTCCCATGACAATATAATTTCTGCAAGTAGCTGAGGCAGTTGGTGGCTATGGTAGCAGCTCCAACCCAGATATCTTCATGTTTAATCTTGTTCCTAGCCATCCATATAAACCAAGCAATGATACAAGGAATTGGGGGTAATTCTTGACCTTGCCAATCCTTCCAGCTGAGGGAGAAATCATTCCAGGACAAAAGAACAGTTTCTAACTTTAGTTTGGGAATTAAACAATTCCAAACCTGTTTAACTTTGAACATTGGAAAAATAAGTGCTTTATAGTTTCCTCATGGGAGTTACATAACCCACATCTAGAGGGACCTCTCAAGCCTTTTAACTTCAGTATATCATCTGTGGGTAGAAAGCCATGGAGTAATCTCCATGAGAAAAATGACATTGAAGGGGATAGGTATTTATTCCACACACATTTACTCCAGTTGACTCTGTGTTGAGGAAAACACAAGTTATCAATGGCTGCAGATAAAGACTGGGACACCTTCTTTTTCACAATCAGGATATCTTTACTATCTCTATCAATGTTGCTTTTCATAACCTACTGTAAAGTTGTATTATCCAGTATATTCTGTAAAGCTTGCTGGTTCCACTCCCCATTGAACCATAGATCAGCCACCTGAGTTGTAGGATTTAGTTGAGGGTTAGATGAAGTGTTGATTAAGCCCTCACCAGTCCAATTATCCAGCCAGATATTAAGCTTGCCCTCACCAATTTTCTAGATGAAAAGATTTTCAGCCTGAGCTCTGACTTTTAGCATATTGGTCCAGGCCCTGGAATCCCCAAGTCTTTTAGTAACAAGGGAGGGATGCAACTCTCTACAGTTTTTGCCCTTCAAAAATTTAGCCCAAAGAGAACTATGGGCTCTGAACATCAACCACAACTTACAAAAATTGATTTGAGAGATCTGAATGAAGCTTTTGAAGCCCAGCCCACCACTAGTACTTCCACACAGCTTTTGCCAACTGGTCCAATACATTTGCTTCCTCTGACCTGCCTATAAAAATCTATTAAACATTTTCTCCAAAGTTAACTATGTTGACTTTTTCATAACAGAAACCTGGGAGATATAGGATGGAAGAGCTGTCAATAAACTTTTTAGAAGAGCAACTCTACCCCCATTAGAAAGGAATGAATTTGCCCAGCAGTTTAGTTTGTCCTGAATTTTGGTGATACAGTCATCAAATTGAACTTGTCTTGTTTTCCCCTTCACAAGCAAAGTACCTAGGTATTTTAATGGCAAAGAGCTGGTCTTGAAGCCACTAAGTTCAGTAGTCCAATGCTTAATTTGAGGTTTAACTATTTTACTAAACACCAAAAGACATTTCTTAGTATGGAAATGCATACCAGAACATTGCTGAAATTTCTTCAGACATTGAAGGACCATTTTAACAGCTGGTTTGGTTGCTTTAGCAAAGATAATAACATCATCAGCAAATGCTAAATGATTCACAGCAATATTAGATATATGACTGTACAGTGTATGAGGGAATGAAACCATGAGTTGATTCAACAATTTAGAGAAGTAATCAAACGCAATGATGAATATAGTTGGAGATAGTGGATCACCTTGCTTAATTCCTCTAGATGAGTTGAAGAACCCATGAGATTTACCATTAATAAACACAGATTGAGAGTTGTTTCAAAGCCATCTATGTATCAGCAAGATAAATTGTTCATTAAAACCATTAGCATACAACACTTCCTCAATGAACTCCCAGTTGATGGTGTCATAAGCCTTCCTAATATCTAATTTCATTATTAGGTTCCCCCCTCTGCATTGCTTATCAAGATCCAACACCATTTCTTGGGCTAGCAGAACATTCTCTACAATTCTTCTCCCTTTGATGAAAGCTGACTGGTTCTCACAAATAAGCTTGGGAAGTATGGCTTGGAGTCTGTTGGAGATCACTTTGCTAATCAGTTTGGATATCACATTAGTTAGGTTTATGGGCCTCAAAAGATCCCAAGAGATTGCAGAAGAAGATTTGGGAATAAGAGTTATGTTGGAGCATTTAAAATAGTTGGGGAGATCCAAACCTCTGAAAAAACCTTGGACAACCTGTACAATATAATCTTTAATGATCTTCCATGATTTATTGTAAAAATTTGCAGAAAATCCATCAGGTCCAGCAACTTTGGAGCTATCAATGGAAGCCAGAGCAGACCAAATTTCCTCTTCCCCAATAATAGAAGTCAGATCCAGTCCCCTCATGAAGTTCTCATCCCTGCAAAACAAATCCTGCTGGATGGGGGGCCTAAAATCAGATGGTTGTTTAAAGAGGGTTTGGTAGTAGTTAACAACACTAGCAGCAATCAAGTCTTCAGAATGGAGCCACTTGCCATCATTCTCCTTAATCTTATGTACTGTGTTGCACTTTCTTCTAAACTTGATACATGCATGAAAGTGTTTTGAATTTCTATCCCCTTCACAAAATCTGGTCTTAGCAGCCTTTTGGGCAAAGAAATCCTCCTGCATACAGATGGCATTCATAAAATTTTCATTAGCAATCAATAAATCCTTCTCCTTCTCCACATCAGGGTTAATCTCTAATTCAGCTTCCAAATTAGCAACTGACTTTTCAGCCTCCACTACATTTAAGTTGATGTCTCCCACTATTTTCCAATTCCAATTAGATAAATGTCTGCCTAACTTCTTTTGCAGTTTCCATAACTTAATTAGAGGGTTAGAAGTGTGACAATCCCTCCAAACCAATGAGACCTGATTAAAGAAGTCTTGGTGGGAGGACAACATATTAAGGTATCTAAAACTTGTCTTGTGCTTAACATTTGATGCTGAAATATTCATAAGTAGTGGTCTATGATTTGATGGTCAATATTCATAAGTAGTGGTCTATGATTTGATCTTGTCATGCTGAGATGCTGTACAGAAGTGTGAATGAACTCACTAAACCACATGAAATTCACAAAAATTCTATCTAGCCTTTCCCAAGTTTGAACCCTCCTCCAGGTAAATTGTGGACCAAAAAAACCAAGGTCATACAGGCCAGCCAAGTTGCTTTGATCATTAAAATAATTCATCTTGTTGAGTTCAGGTGGGGCACCACCCAACTTTTCTGAATGTACTGAAATACAATTAAAGTATCTTCCAACCATCCAAAAAGAGTTACAAGAGCTACTAATAGCTAAAAGACTCTCCCACAGCTCCTTTCTAGCACTAGGAGAACAACCAGCATATACAAAAGTAGCCAGACCAGAGTGACTCCCCACTTGAAGCTTGATATGGAGGAATTGTTGGTGATCCCACAGTATACTGCAAGACATCTCCTTCCTATGTAACACCAAAATCTTATTATTCAAATTTGAGGCAAAAAGAAAACTAGGGAATTTATTTATAATTCTCTTGGAATTTTTAGAGATCATAGGCTCTAGAATAGCCATCATCCAAAATTTATACATCCTATTTAAGGCCATTAGTCTGTTAAGGGATTTAGGATGTGTCAATCCCCTAACATTCCAACATAGAAAGTTCATCATCCAATAAATATAGATTTTCCCCTCCTTTTTGCTTTAGCCATGTCCTCTAGAGCTTCTTTATGAGATTTTCTATCCCTGAGAATGTAACTTCCCCCTTTTTCAGAGTTTAAACCATGGAAACCCTTTTTCTTTTTCTTTGCTTTCTGGACCATCCATTCATCCTCCAGGACTGTCTGAAACTCCTTAATTAAGGATGTGTCAATCTGTTGTTCTCCCAAGGCAACCTCAGCCCCTAAATCCTTAATAGTATCCCCCACCATAATGTTTCAATCAGTTTTTAGAACTTCATTGGTTTTCTGGTTGCAGCCAGAAAGATCAGCTTCTGAAATATCATTTGCTTTGGCATTAACATCCTGCTGGTCAAGCAGGTCATCATTCACATCTTGGACAGGGATGATACCCTGAAGGCCATCATCCTCACTGCCCTTGGTTATCTCCTGATTCAAAGGATTATCAAAATCCTTTTTTTCTCAATAGCCCCACATCAACAGGTAATTGATCAGCCTCCTTAGAAGAGGTCCCCCCAGTCATTCTTCTGAGATGGGGATGGCTTTTGTAGCATTTGTTATCAGTGTGCCCAAACATACTACAATGAAAACAGTAGTATGGCTTCTGTTCAGCAGCAATCCTTTCCCAATAGCCATTGTACTAAGTCCCCAACCAGATTTCCATATATATATATATATATATATATATGTGTGTGTAATTTCTAAGAGAGTGAAAGTATAGTATTTAGCTGTCTCTCCCTACCTCTCCTGCTTTTTCTCTCTATTACGCTCTTTCACACATCTTTTCTCCCTTCCTTCTCCCACTCTCTCTCTTTCTCCCTACCTTTATTACTTAAACTCTCTTCATCTACTTTTCTCTCTAATCCTCTCTTTCTTCCACTCTCAATTGGTCACCCTTTCTCTCTTTACCCATCTACTTTATCTCTAGCTTTATTAATCCTTAGCTTCTTCTCTCTATCTTGATTTATCTCTTTGACACCCACATAACCCATCTTATCTCCTTCCTGCTCATCACTCGTGCTTACACGTTTGATATCTTTCTCATTCTTTATTCTCTTTCCCCTTCCCTCACTCACTCATAATGAAATATAGAGAGATAGAGAGAGTGCATCCCACATTCCTCGCCCCGGCATGTCTCTTTATCTCTCACTTACCCCTCTCACATCCCTCTCTCTTAAAATCTCTTCTATCTCCCTCTCTTTCTCTCTCAAATTTTCATCTCACACATAATTCAAAGATAAAAAGAGAGAAAGAGAGGAGGAGAGAGGAAGAGAGAGATAAAGAGAGAAAGATAGACGGAGGGAAGGTGAAACCAATAATGAGAGAGAGAGATTAAAAGAGAAAGTAAGAGACATATTTCTTTCTATCATTCTCTCTTTATCACTCTTTCTCTCTCTCTGTCACCCTCTACTTTTTTTCTCTTCATCTCTTTTTTCTCAGAGAGGAGTGAGAGAAAATGTTTTTGAGAGACAAGGAGAGAGATAGAGCACAAGAAAATAGAAAGAGCTAAGGATTAAGAGTAAGAGAGGGTGGGAAAGGTTAAGGAGGTAGAGAGAAGAGAGAGAGTGTGAGAGACTTCATTCACTTTTTCTCTCTTTCAAATGATTAAGCTCTATTTCAACATCTCTACCCCTTTCTCTTCTATCTTTCATTCCCTCTACCCCATCCTCTCTCACTATTTCTCACACACACTCTCTCTCACTCTCAACCTCACTTTATCTTTTCTCTCTCTTGCTAAAACTATCACTCTCTCTCTTACTCTAATTATCACTTCAACTCCCTCAATCTCTCTCAACTTTCAATTCTCTCCATATCTCTATCTATATCTATCTCTCACTCTCACTCCTTATCTTGCTCTCTTTTCTCACTCCCTCCATCTCATTACAACTCTTTCTCTACCCTCTCTCTCGTACAATCTCCCTAACAGTCCCTCCTTCTCTAACTTTATAGCTTTCTCTTGTACTGCCAAACTTTCTCATACCATCAATCTCTCTCCAACTCTCACTCTCTCTCATCCTCTTCTTGCTCATTCAATTCTCGCTTACTCTCTTCCACTCTAGAGAACGTGAGATCACTTTATCTCTTTATTCTCCCACTTTCTCTCTTTTTTTTAACTTTATCTTTTCTCTCTATCACTCTTTGCCTCTTATTTTCTCTCTCTCTCTCTACTACTCTTTATCTTATTCTACTCTTCTCCCACTATATCTCTCACACTTTTCTTTCGATCTCTTTAGAAAGAAAGTAGAGATAGGATAAGAGATGAGGAGGGTGGTCAAGAAAGAGAGTTAGAGAGAAAGAGTGAAAGAGAAATTGAGAAAGAGAGAGAGGGGGAGAGAGAGAGAGAGCTAGAGAGGATTTAGTAAAAGAGGAAAGAAGATGGGGAAAGATAGGGCTAGATAGAGGGGGTGATACAGAGCAAGAAAGCTGGGGAAATAGAGAGAGCAAGAGAGAAAAAGTGTGAGTACAGGTTGATAGCATATGCGAGTGGGAGCGAGAGAGACAAATAGAGAGAGGGAGTATCACTCACATGGTCTATTTATCCTTCTCATCTCTCTTTGTCTCCCTCTCCCTCTACCTCTTTCCATTTTCCTCTCTCATATCAGTAAAGATTGAGAGAGGAGGGCAGAAGAGAAAAGAAGTTTAAGAGGAAAGGAAAAGGTATTGTGACGAAGAAGGAGGGAGATAAAGAGAGGAGGGATGGTCAGAGAGGGTGAGGAAGGGAAATAATAGAGAAAGGGACAGAGAGGGAAAGAGCTAGACTGAGGTAAAGAGTGCATGAGAGAGCTGGAGGGAGAGTGTAAGGGTGGGAGGGTAAAAAAGAGAGACAGGCAAAAGAGATGTATCTGTCACGCTCTCACACTTTCTTACCCTCACTCTTTCACACCTTCCACTCTCTCACCATAACTCTTTCTATCTTTCACTCTCTCTTCTCTCAAAGTCCCTCTCACCCTCAGTCTCCATCTTTCTATCTCTCCTTCTCTTTCATAATCTCTCTCTTTATCTCCCTCAAGGTCTCACTCGTATTGTCTATCATTCTTATACCATCAACCTCTTCTTATCTCTCTCTCACTCTCTTTTTCTTAAACTCTCATTCCCTCTCACTTTATCTCTCTAGCCTCTCTCCCTCTTTATCATTATTGCTCCCCATCACTCTATCCCTCTCTCCCTCTCTTCTCTCCTTTCTCTAACTCTCTTTACTTCTCTCTTTCTCTCAATGAATATCTCATCACTTTCTTTTCCCTTCTGTCTCACAATCTCTTACTCTACCCTCTCTTTGCTCTCTTTTGTTCTCTCTCTCCTTTACAATTTGACCTTCTATTTCACTCTCCCTCTCTTTGTCTTCTTCCTATCAATCATCAATCATTTGATGTCTCTATTTCCTTCTATCCACCTCCTTCTCTCTCTCTCTCTCTCCTCTTACTCTCTCCCAATTTAACTCTCTCATGCTCTTTGCCTCTCTTGTTGTCTCTGACTCTCCTCTCCTTCCCTCCTTCCCTCCATATTTTTCATGGGAAGAGAAAGACAGAGGGAGAGCAACTATGGAGAGAAAGACTATGAAGGAGAGATAGAGAGAGAGGAGAGTGAGCGAGTGAAAGAAGGAGAGAGAAATATAGATAGTGAGCAGAGAAGAGAGGGTGGGAGAGTGAGAGATATAGCAAGGCTGAGGAGGCATGGATGGAGAGAGGATAAGAGTGAGAGGAGTAATAGAGAAGGGGAGAGAAAACATGAGAAAGAGCAAGTGAGTAAGATAGAGAGAGGGGGAGGTAGAGAGAGATGATATAAATAATGAGAGAGTGTGAGAAGCGGAAGGAGAGATGATGGGGTTAGAAGAGGGTTAGAGCTTCCTTTCTCTCATTCATTCTCACAAGAGAGATAGTAAGTGCAGAGAGAGAGAATGGGAGAGGAGAGAAAGAATGTGAGAGAGATAGAGCACAAGGGAGATATAATAATATAAAGGGAAGAAATAGAAAATAAGATTGAAAGTTAAAAGGGTGAAAGAGAGAGATAAACTAAGTGGTAGATAGTGTGGTAAAGAAAGAACACTATGAGAGAATAGCGAGAGAAAGAGAAGAGTAAGAAAGTTTGAAAGAGAAGATCAACTCATCTCTCTGTTCTTTATCTTTTGTGTCACTCCTCTGATCCCTCCTAATGAGAGAAGCACAAGAGAAGGGAAGGAAAAGAGAGAGAAGGAAAGTAAAAGAGATGGTTGATTTGCGAGCGAGAGAGGGGGAGAGAGAGAGAGGGAGGTTGAGGTTCAAAGAGAGTGGGATGCAGAGAGATGTTTTAGGGAGAAGAGAGAGGAAAGGACATGAAGAGAGGGGGTAGGTAAGGAAAAATAAAGTGAGATAGAGAGAGATAGGCAGAGTGAGACAAAAAAGAGATAAAGGGAAAAAGCAGTAGGAAAATAGAGTTAAAGAGACTAGGAAGTGAAAGTGTGAGTGATTGAGAGAAGAGAAAGTGAGCAATGAGTGAGCGAGAAAATAAAGAGAGAAGAGAGAAGAAAAATAAAAAATGAGATAAGGTGAGGGAGGTACCAAGAGAGAAAAGAGAAGAAAAAGTAATAACAAAGAGAAAACAAGAGAGAGGGAGAGATAACAAGAGAGAGGGACATGAATAATTAAATATAGTGAAAGGGAGGGAGGGAGGGAGAGATGGAGTGATATAAGAAAAAAGAGATTGAAGGAGGTTGGTAGTGAGGCCTTAAAAGATAATGGGAGAAAGAGTAAGATATAGGGAGAAAGAAAGTGTTGGAGGTAGAGATAGAAAGTGAAAGAAAAGAGAGAGAAAGAAGAGAGCGTAAGAGAGAAATTGAGAGAGATTAAATGAAATATGAGAGAGAGAGAGAGAGAGGGGAATTGAGAATAAGAAGAGGAGGAGGGAGTCAGTGTTAGAGAAAGTGAGTGAGGGAGAGTGAGGGAGTGAGAGAAAGTTAGACAGGTAGCGAGAGTGAGATTGGGAGGGGATGGTAAGAAAGAGGAGGAAAGGAAGGAAGGCACAAGATAGAGAGCAAGATAAAGATGGACAAAGAGAAAATGAGTAAGAGAGAAGAGAGAAAGGAGTGAAAGAAGAGTTAAATAGTAAGAAATATCGAGAAAGAGGAGAGGAGAGAGCGAGTGAGAGAAAGGGAAAG
>NW_018252623.1:46007-49207 GCF_001263595.1 Phalaenopsis equestris
GGGGAGGGAAGGAGGGTGGGAGGAAGAGAGCCTATGTTGGATAAAGTTGGAGAGAGAGAGGTGAGATGGAAAGAGGGAAAGAGAGTAAGAGTGAGAGTGAGAGATACAAATTGTGAAAGAGGGGAAAAAAGGTAGATAGAGATTCTGGGAAAGAAAGTGAGAGCAAAGTGAGGGAAAGAAAATGTAAATAAATGTGAGAGCAAAAAAAGAGAAGGAAAGAACGAGTAAGAGAAGATAGTGCAAAAGCAAGAGAGCTGAATGGGAGCAAGAGAGAGAGAGCGAGAGATGGTTAAGGGAGGGCGGGAGGGAGGGAATAAGAGATTAGAAGAAAAAGAAAGAGAGAGGGTGAGAGGAAGGGAGGAGGGAGGGAGGAGTGAGGGAGGGAGGGAGTGGGAGGGAGATGAAGAAAAGAGGGAGAAAAAAGTTCTTGTGAGAGTGTGTAGGAGAGAGATAGAGACATAGATAGAGCAAGAGAGAGATAGAAGAGTGAGCGACATAAGTAACACCAAGATAGAGAGAGATCAATAAAGGGAGAATGAGCCAGAGAGATGGCTTGTGAGAATGAGAGTTTGTGAAAGAGCAAAGTATATCGAGAGGGAGGGAGAGAGAGAGTGAGAGTGAGTCAGAGAAAGAGAGAGAGGAGATAGATGGAGAGCTAGAGAGAGTGAAAGAGAAAGATTAAGAGAGATAAGGAGAAAAAGAGGGAGAGAGAAATGGAAAGTTAGAGAGCAAACGAATGAGAGAGAAAATCATATAAAGGTTGAGTGAGAAGAGTGAATAAAAGAGGAAGAGAAAGGGAGGGAGGGATGGGGAGGTAAGGGATAGGGAGAAAGAGTAAGAGCAAGAGAACATAAGATAGTGACAGAGGGGGAGGGACGGGGAGAAGAAAACGAGAGTGAGAGAGAGGGGAAAAGAGAGTGAGAGAGAAGCAAGAGAGAGATGGATGGAAAGAGAGGAAAGAAGGGAGGGAGGTAAAGAGAGTGAGGTGGATGAGGAAAGAGGAGATGGAAGTGAAAGAAGGAGAGAAGAGAAAGAAGGTAGAGGGTGTAAGAGAGAAAGTAAAAGAGAGGGTGGTTAAGAGTAAAAGAGTGAGAGAGATGGAGTGCTAGAGAGAGATAAAAGGAGAAAAGATTGAGGGAGTAGGAGAGAGAGAGAGAGAATAAAGAGACATGGTGAGTAAGGAGTAAGAGAAAAAAAGTGCTCTTGAAAGATAGAGCAATAAAGAGGTATGAACATAAGGAGGTAGAGTCAGGGTGAGAGAGTGAATCGGAGAAACATAAAAACGAAAGAAAGAAGTGAGAGAGAAAAAAAGGGAGGGAGAGAATGAGATGTGTGAGAGAATGAAGGATAAGGGATAGAGAGGGATAGGGAGGGACAAGAAGGGATGGAGAAAGAGATAGAGCTGAAGAATGAAAGTGGGAGAGAATAGAAAAGATTGAGAGAGGGTGGGAGAGGGAGACAGAGTGAGAGCAAGAATGAAAAAGCAAAAGTAGAGATAGTGTTAGAAGAAAGAGAGAGAGTAGAGAGGGAGGTTTCTTTCTCTCATTCTCTCACTCTCTAAAGATTTCTATCTTGCAATCTCTTACTCCCTCTCTTTTATCTCTCTCCTTCTCTCTATCACTCTTTCTTTCCCTCATGCTATTTTGATTCCTTTCTTTATCACACACACACACACACACAATCTCTCTTCCCTCTTTTTCCTCTTTCTCTCTATCGCTCTCTTAGTTTGTATCTCTCTTCTCTCTCATAAACCTGTTATTTTCTCTCTCAATGTACCTCTCCTTTGGTCTCTTATTGTCTCTCACTCATTCAAACTCTCTCACTCTCTCTCGCTATTTTATGTCTTTCTCTACCTTTCTAACTCTCTCTGCTTCCCTCCCCCATCTGCTCTCCCTCCAGTCTCTCTCACATTATCTTTTTCTCTCCCTTTTTTACTCTCTCTCTTCTCTACCCTCCCCTCTCTCTTACCCTCCCTCCCATTCTCCCTCTCCTTGTTCTATAACCCTCACTTCTTTGACTATCTTTTATTTCTCTCTCACTTTGTCTCACTTTCTGTATCTCACTTCCTACCTCTATTATCTCTGATGTAGAAATGGGGAAAAATAGATAGTGAGAGCGATAAAGATATAATGGAGAGAGGGAGGGGAAAAAGGAAGAAAGAGAGTGGAAGAGAGCGAGGTTGTTAGTAGGAGAGAGATGGAGAGTGAGAGAAAGGAATAGAGAAATACGAAGAAAAAATTAGTGAGAGATAGAAAATGAGAGAGCGGTTGATAGAGGGAGAGAGAATGAAAGAAATGTTTGTATGTAGAGGAGAGAGCGGCTAAAGGGAGGGAGGAATATTTTTGTTTTACCCTTTTTTCCATCCCTCCCTCCCTCTCTCCCTTCATCATTTCCTTGCCACACTATCTCTTGCTTTCTCTCTATACCTTCATTCTCTCATCAGCACTCTCTCTCTCTCCTGTCTCTCTCTTCCTCTCTTTTTCTCTTTGCTTCGCTCTCATCAGCACTCTCTCTCTCCTCTCTCTCTCTCTCTTCCTCTCTTTTTCTCTTTGCTTCGCTCTCAAAATCTCTCAAATTCCTCTCTCACTCTCTCCCTCACACACATACGCCCTCTCTATCTATCTCTCTAGAGAGGAGAGGGAAAGACAGTGAGAGAGCGACAACTAGAGAGGAGGGAGGGAGAGACAACAAGAGTGAGAGAGAGGGGATAAATAAATAGAGTGTGATTGAGATAGAGTCACTAGCTTTTTATTTCACTATCTCTGTCATTATCTCTCTCTCACACTCTCTCTCATTGTTTCATTTCATTTTTCTATCCATATTTCTCAATATGCCCCTCTCGTTCTCTCTAATTCTCTCTCTCTCTCGCCCTCTATTGCTTTCTCCCTTTGCTAAATTTAAATAGAGGATAAAGAGAGACAATGACAAAAGACTGAGAGAAACTTACACACTCTCTCTTCTTACACTTTCTTCATCATGTTTCTCGTGTTCCATCTCTCTCTTCTCTCTCAACCTCTATATCTTTTACCTATTTATTTCTTATTATATTTTTTTTCTTTATATCTCTCATTACTCTATATCCCCTATTGTTCTCTCTCACTTCATTATTCACACTCTCTCTACATCCTTATCACTATCTCCCTTCATCTTAACCTTTATTCCTCTATCTATTTCTCTATGTCTTTATCCCTCACTCAGTG
>NW_018252623.1:49239-61214 GCF_001263595.1 Phalaenopsis equestris
TCTCTCTCTCACTCTCTCTCACACGCTCTTTTCCTCTCTCTCCCCCTCCCACTTTTCTCTTATTCTCTCACTCATTATGTCTCATCAATACCATAAAACTCTCAAACTCTCTCACCCTTGTCTCTCGTCCTCCATCTCTTCCTTAAAGAGCACGAGTGAGAGAGAGAACTAGAGAGAAAGAGAAGAAGATAGAGAGAAAGGCTAAGAGTAAGAGAGGGTGGGAGAGAACAAAGATGAAGTTATATAAGAGAAAGTGACAGCGAGATAGTTATATCTCATGTGTTTTTCTCTTATTTATTCTCTTCCTCCTTTACACCCCTCCACCTCTCTCTTGGACTCCCTACCTCAGTCTAGTTCCTTACCTTTCCATCTTTTCTCTTTCTCTTTCTCGTCTCCTCATTCTCCCTTTTTTTCTTCCACTCCCTCTCCGACCATCCCTTCTCTCTTTGACTTTCTCTCTCTTTTCATCACCTCAATTTTACTTTCCCTCTCTATCTCCTTTCTCTTAAATCCTCCTCTCTCACTCTTTAATGATATGAGAGAGGGACAGAGAAGAGGAAGAGGGAGAGAGAGAGGAGAGAGAGACAAAGATAGCATGTGAGTGATACTCCCTCTCTCTCTCTCTCTTGTGCTATCAACCTGTACTTTCTCTTTTTCTCATTTGCTCTCTCTTACCCCATCCCTCTTATGCTCTCTCTCACTCCTCCCTCTATATCTCTTTCTTTCCCCCTCTCCCTCTCTCTGTTACTCAATTCCTCTTGTGTTAACCTTTTCACTTTCTCTAGGGTGGGAGAGAGCAAGAAAGATTTGAGTGAACAAAAAGGGGTGAGAAAGAGTGAGATAGAGAGAGAGATTGATGGTATGAGAGAGGTTAGCGATACAAGAGAAAGCTACAAACTTGGTGAGGGAGGGACAATTTGGTTGATGGTGGGAAAGAGAGAGAAGATAAAGTAAGTGCTAGAGAGAGATGGAAGGAATGAGAGAAGAGAGCAATAGAAGGAGAGAGGAAGTGAGAGAGATTTAGATAGGGATATGGAGAGAAGTGAAAACAGTGAAAACTGTGAAAACTAAGAGAGGTAGAGAGACTAGGAGTGAAAAATAGGTAGGAGAGAGTGACAAATTGAGTAATAGAGAGAAAAGAAAAAGTGAGAGTGAAATTCGGAGAGACCCACTATCTTTATCAACATATCTCCCATGTAATCTCCCTCTCTCATTTTCTCTCTATCACTCTTTCTCTCTCACTTTCTCTCTTGTGCTCTCACTCTCTCCCTCACCTTCTTTATCTCTTTCTATTATTACTCTATCACTCATTCTCTCTCATACTCCCTCTCTATCCTTTTTTCTTAAACTATCAACAACTGTCGTTACTCATCCCAAACTCTCTATTTCACTCTCTGCCTTGATCCCATTCTCTCACTTCCTCTCTCCCTCTTACTTCCTCCGTCCCTTCCTCCCTCTTTCTATCTCATTATATTATTTCTCTCTCAAAGATATTGAGGGAGAGAGAGAAAGATAGAGGAGGAGAAAGAGGGATGGAACACATGAGTTAAAGGGATGGGGAGATAGATAGATAATGAGATAATAGAGACAATGAGGGAGAGCCTCAAGAGCGAGAGCGCTAGATCACAAGAAAAAGAGTGTGGTATAGAGTGGAAGAGAGGGAGGAGGGGGGTTAGAGGTAGAAAGAGGGGAAACAAGAATGTGAGAGAGCTAGAAACTAGAGAAAGAAATAGAGAGTCTCTCTATCTGACTCCTTCCATTCTATCTTGAACTCTCTCTTATTCTTTATAGCTCTTTATATCTCTTGTTTACCTCTCTCGCATTCTCTCCCTCTCATTGCCCCTCTCTCTCGCTCTCACTCTTGATAAAGAGGAGAGATTGCTCTCTCTCTCTCTCTCTCGCTTTCTATAACTTTTTTTATTATATTTTTCTCTCCCTTTCTCTAGCTTCCTCTCTCTTATCCTGCTTTTCTTCTCTTTTATTTATCTCTTCACCCTCTCTTCTCACTCTTGCTATCAATCTCTCTTAGTTACATCACTCCTCTCCACTCTTTCTCTCTTTTCTCTCCTATATCTCCCACTCTTCCTGACTAATGCTATATTTTTTCACTCTCTCCCTCACTCTATCACCTCACACTTCTCTTTTAGCTCATTCTTATTTAGTCTCTCACTCTGACTTACTCTCCCTCTCTTTATCATTCTCTCTCCTTCTCTCGCTTTATCTCTTTGTGTCTCTTATGCTTTCTCTCATTGCTTCCTCATTGACTTTTTCAAGCTCTCTTTCTCACTTTTCTCTCTCCATTCTTTACTCTCTCATCCTTTGAAGCTCCCCAACTCTCACCCTCTCTCTCTCTCATGCCTTCATCTTCTCTCTCTAACTATGCGTCTCTCACTCTCTCTTCTCTCTCTTAATCTCTTATTTATCTCTTTCTTGCTCTCCCTCTCCTACTCTCCCATTTGCTCTCCCTTCATATCTCTTGCTCTCTCTTCTTTTAATTTATCTCTCCGGTCCCTCATTTGTTCTCTCCCTCTTCTCTCTATCATTTACCCACTCTTTTCTCCCATATCTTTCGTACTCTTAGTAGATATCCTGCTTTTCTCACTCTCTCACTCTTGCTCTCTCCCTCCTCTCTAATATTCTTCTTCACAACCACCTCCCTTTCCTTCCTCACTCACTTCCCCTCTCTCTCTCACTCTCCCTCATGCCCTCCCTCCCTCCCTCCCACCCTTTTTCTCATACACACACACACACTCTCTCTCTCTGATGCAAATGATAGCATGGATGACAATGACACAACTTCAAGAGAAGATTTAAGTCAAGTTCCATGTGGGCCAATTACTAGATGTTGTGCAAAGAGAGTGAAAGAAGCTCTTAATGGATTAGTTCAGGAGGCTTGGACTCAAGCCAATTCATGGGGATCTAAGGAGAAAGAGCCACAAAGATTTGTCAACTTATTCGAAGCCCAAGGATAAAGTATTTATATTATTATGGCTGGATATTTTTTATTTTTATTACGATTTAATAATAACTTGCATGCCAACTTGATGAAGTTTTTCATTTATTTTAGAAGCTATTTTATCTTCTATTTTATTTGTTTATAAGCTTTAGCCTATATATAGGCCTTACTTCAAATGAGAAAGGGACTTTTGATCTTGCCAAAAAAACTTGCATTTAGGTTGTCTTTCACGGTTTCCTTAGGATTCCAACGGAATTCTAGGTCATCACCTAAGGAGTTCTTTCTCAACTTCAGTTCTTTCTCAACTTATCATGCAGATTTTCACCATGTTTGTGGAATTTTCAATTGTACCAAGGTTCTTTCCTCACCACGTTTGTGGAATTTTCAATTGTACCAAGGTTCTTTCCACACGTCAAACATATGGTTGTGGTCTTATACCAACGTTCTTGTTTGCATTCAGCATTGGGTCAAGGTTTACCTCCATCCATCCACTTTACTGCAAGGTTCTACCTATAATTCAGAGCCTTGGGATGGTTTTATTGTTTAGTTTTTTTGCATCTCATAAGAGTTTCCATCAATTCTTTTTGGTTTTGGCATAGCACATCAATTTCCATGGTCCTGTCTTGTATATATCCACATCACTTACTTTCTCCATCTCTCTCGTTCCTTTAACATCACTCTACCTTTAACTTTCTCTCTTATTGTAGAGAGAGATAAAGGGAGAGATTGCGTGAGGTAAGGAGGGAGAAGAGAGAGCAAGATAAAGATGGGCCACAGAGAGTGATGATGAGAGAGAAAAAGTAATACGAGAAAGAAATTTGAGAAGCGACTGAGAGAATGTGTGTGTTAGAGATTGCTAGAGAGAGCACAAGAGAGTTATGGTGGGGCAGAGTTAGAGAGAGAAAGAGCAAAAGAGTGAAGAGAAAGAGAAGAGCAAGAGAAGAGAGATACATAGAGAAAGAGGGAGAATAAGAGTGAAAGGGAGAGGAGAGAGAATATTTGAGAGATAGAACTTGAGGGAGATATACTAATAGGGAGAGGGAAGAAATAGAAGAGAGGTGTGAAAGTGAGAGTAGTGAAAGAGAGAAAAATAAAGAGAGTGGTAGAGGGTGTGGTAGAGAAAGAACAATGTGAGAGAATAGCAAGAGAAAGAGATTAGTAAAAGAGTTTGATTAAGAGGATCAATCAATCTCTCTCTTCTATATCTTTTCT
Organism: Phalaenopsis equestris; assembly: GCF_001263595.1. Lineage (NCBI taxonomy): Eukaryota > Viridiplantae > Streptophyta > Magnoliopsida > Asparagales > Orchidaceae > Phalaenopsis > Phalaenopsis equestris. Next base: position 53,408 of record NW_018252623.1, read on the forward strand.
ATCGCTTTTCCTTTGATCCATTCTAGTAAGAGAAGAATCAGAGAAGAGAGAGAAAAGAGAGAGACAGAAAGTACAAGAGATAGGTTGATTAGCGGGGAGAGAGAAGCAGAGTGACGGAGTTAGAGGTTTAAAGTGAGTGGGATGCAGAGAGATGTGTTATGGATAGAATAGAAAGGAAAGGACAAGGAGAGAGGGAGGGAGGTAAGGAGAAATATAGTGATATAAAGAGAGATAAGAAGAGTGAGACTGAAGAGAGATCAAGGGAGTGGGAGGGAGGGAGATAAAGTTAACAAGATTGGCAAGAGACAGTGTGAGTGATTGAGAGAAGAGAAACTGAGCAAAGAGAGAGCAATAGAATAGCGAGAGAGGAGAGAGGAGAAAAATAAAAACAAGAGATGGAGTGAGGAAGGTGCCAAGCGAGAAAAGAGAAGAGAAAGGAATAACAGAGAGAAAATGAGAGAGGGGGACACAAAGTGTTAAACTTAGTGAAAGGGAGGGGGGAGGGAGGGAGAGAGGGAGTGATAAAAGAAAAAAGAGAGAAGCATGGAAGGTTGTAGAAAGAGAGGCTTTGTAAGATACTGGGAGAAAGAGTGAGATATAGGGAGAGCAATAGTGAGGGTGGTAGAGAAGAAAGAGAGAGAAAGAAGAGAGCATAATAGAGAAAAAAGAGAATGTGAGAGAGATTAAAAGTGATATGAGAGACAGAGAGAGAGGAATTGAGACTAAAAAGAGGGAGAGTGAGTGAGTGTTAGGGAAGGACAAGAGAGAGGAGAAAAATAAAAACATGAGATAAAGTGAGGGAGGTACCAGGGCAAAAAAGAGAAGAGAAAGGACTAGCAGAGGTAAAACAAGAGAGAGGGACATGAAGAGTTAAATTTAGTGAAAGGGAGGGAGGGAGGGAGTGATAAAAGAAAGAAGAGAGAAGCAGAGAAGGTGGTAGGAAGAGAGGCCTTTTAAAATAGTGGAGAAAGAGTAGGCAGAGAAATAGTGAGGGTGGTAAAGATAGAAAGAGAGTGAAAGAAGAGAGCTTGAGAGAGAAAAGAGAGAATGTGAGAGAGATTAAAAGTGTGATGAGAGAGAGATAAATTTGAGATTAAGAAGAGGGAGAGTAAGTGAGTGTTAGAGAAGGAGAGTGAGCAAGAGTGGTGGAGAGGGATAAAGTGAGAGAAAAAGTGAGAGTGAGAGTTGGAGGGGAGTGTAAGAGAGAGAGGGAGGAAAGGAGGGATGAAGCAAGATAGAGAGCGAGAGAAAGATGGACATAAAGAAATTGAGTAAGAGAGAAGAGAGAGAGAGAGAAAGAGAGAGAGAGAAGAGAGTGAAATAAGATTTAAAGAAAAAGAAAGATGGAGAGAGAGAACAGGAGAGAGTGAGTGGGAGAGAGGGAAAGATTGAGGTAAGATGGAGAGAGAGAAAGATAGTAAAGGAGAGAGATATGCAAAGATTGGAAGAGAGTGGTGTGAGAGAGATGAGAGAGAGCAATAACAACCGAGGGACAAAATGAGAAAGAGGGGGAAAAGGTAGAGAGATATTGTGGGAAAGAAAGTGAAAGCAAAGAGAGTGAGAGACAATGTAAATAAAAGTGAGAGCAAGGAGAGAGAGATACATAGAAGGAAAGAACAAGCAAGACAAGATAATACAGAAGAAGAATAAGCTAGAAAGGGAGCAAGAGAGAGAGCGTGACAGAGAGAATGGAGAAGAGAGTTGGGAAGGGGTAAAGGAGGGAGGGAGGGAGGGATTGATAGAGAGGGGAAGAAGAAAAGAGATAGGGTGAGAGGAAGGGAGGAGGGAGGGAGGGAAGGGGAGATTAAGGATGACAGAGGGAGAAAAAAGAAGGGGTGCTTGAGAGAGAGTGTAGGAGAGAGATTGAGTGAGATAGAGAGAGCGACAAAAAGAGAGAGAGGAGTGAGTGATATAAGAGACACCAAGAGAGAGAAAGAGAGAATTAAAGGGAGAACGAGCCAAAGAGATTGCGAACAAGAGTGAGAGTTTGTGAAAGAGCAAGAAAATGGAGAGGAGGGAGAGATAGAGAGTGAGAGTGAGAGTGAGTGAGAGAAAGAGAGAGAGGATAGAGAGATGGAGAGCTACATAAGTGAAAGAGAAAGATTGAGAAATAGGGAGAGAGAGAGAGGAAATGTATAGATAGAGAGAGAGAAGGAATGAGAGAGAAAGATGAGGAATGATTGAGAGAGTAAGAGAGAGAGAGAGAGAGAATAATGAGACAGAGTGAGTAAAGAGAAAGAGAGAAAAATGCTATTGAGAGATAGAGCAATAGAGAGGGTTGAAGGGAAGGAGGGAGAGTTAGGGTGAGAGATTGAATGGAAGAAAGATAAAAAAGAAAGAAATAATTGTGAGAAAAAGTGAAAGAGGGAGAGAATGAGATGCGTGAGAGAATGAAGGATAAGCGACAGAGTGGGATAGGGAGGGACAAGGTGGGAGGGAGAAAAAAATAGAGTAGAAGAAAGAAAGTGGGAGAGTACAAAAGAGATTGAGAGAGGGAGGGAAAGGGAGATAGAGTGAGGGAGAGAAGAAAGAGTAAAAGTAGATAAAGCGAGAAGAAAGAGAGAGAGAAGAGCTGGAGGTTCTTTCTCTCACTTTCTAAAGCTTCCTTTCTTGCAATCCCTTACTTCTTCTCACTCTTTCTCTCTCTCTCTTTCTCTCTCTCACTCTCTCCCTCACCCTCATTTGATTCTATTTTCTCTCTCAGACAATCTATCTATCCTTTTTTGTCTCTTTCTCTCTCTGTCTCTCTATCAGTCTGTCTCTTTCTTCTCTTTCAAAAATATACATTTTTCTCTCTCAACCTCCCTCTCTCTTGGTTTCTTATCTTCTCTCATTCGCTCAAACACTCACTCTCTCTCGCCATCTGATTTCATTCTCAACCTTTCCAGCTCTCCCACACTATATCTCCTTCCTCTCTGTCATGGTCTCTATTTCTCTCTTTTTTACTCTTTCTCTTCATTGCCCTCCACTCTCTCTTAACCTCCCTCCCTTTCTCCCTCTCCCTATTATCTAACTCTCACTTCTATTACTATTTGTTATCTCTCTCTCACTCTATCTCACTTTCTCTATCCCCTTGCTACCTCTATTATTTGAGATGTAGAAATGGGGAGAAATAGAAAAAGATAGAGAGAGAGAGAGTGAGATAAAAATGCAATGGAGAGAGAGGGAGAGGAAAAAGGAAGAAAGCGAGGATCTCTATTTCTCTCCCTCTCTCTTCCTTCTCCCCTTTCTCTCCCTCACTCACTCTACATCTCTCTTGATCTCCCAGTCTCTCTCATCTCTCCATACCTCACTCCCTCTCTCACTATCCTTCTCTCTCTCTCTCACTCACACTCACACTCACACTCACACTCACACACACACTCTGTCTCTTTCTTCTTTCCCTTTCTTGCTCCCACCCTCCATTCCTAACTCTCTCTCTCTCTATCCCTCACTCTTGCTTTATCTTTGTCACTGTCTCACACTTGAACTCTTCTTATTTCTCTTCTTTATCTCTCACACATTTTCTTTATCTCACCCTCCCGATTCCTCTCTCCTTATCTCACTTCTCCCTCATGTCTCCCTCACTCTCATTCTCTTTCATGCTCTCTATTTCTCTGTATATCTCTCTTAAACTATTTAACTTCTCTCTACATCTCTCTCTATCTATCATTCTCTATCTATCTTCATCCCTCTCTCCAACTATCTTGCTCTTTCTCCCTCTCTATCTAGAACTCCCTCTTCCTCTCACTCTCTCTCTATCCCTCCTCTCTCTCCCAGTCTCTTTCTTGATCTCTCTTGCTTTGTCACTTCTCTCTCTCATTCTCTCTCTCTATGTTTAACTCTCTAACACTCTAACTCTCGCATGCCTTCCATATCTCTTTCTTTCTCCTCTTATTCTTTCTTTCTCAATCACTAATTTATGCCCTTCTCTCTTATTGTCTCTCTCACCCTCCTCCCTTTATCTTTTTTATATTTCTGTCTCTCATGCTCTCTCTCACTCTCTTCCCCTACCTACATTCCTCACTCTCTCTCTTTTCTCTCTCCCTCTTCTTCCCTCATTTCTCTCTCCTTCCCCTCCATCACTCTCTATCTTTCATTTTTTCACTCATTCTGATACTACCTACCTTTCAATTTTTCTCACTTTTCTCTCTTTAAATCTCTCACTGTTTAACTCCTGCTCTTTACCTCTTATTTTTCCTCTCATTCTCTATGCCTTTTCTCTTCTCTTTCTCTTCCCCTCTTTTCTCTTGTTTTCTTTCTAAATATCTCCCACTTAAACTCTCTCAAGCTCTCTATCCTAATCTCTCACACACTCTTTGCTCTCTCATCATCTCTCACTCGCTTCTCAAATTTTCTTTCTGTCATATTATTTTTGCTCTCTCATCATCACTCTTTCTCACCCATATTTCTCTTGCTCTCTCTTCTTCCTCCTTACCTCTCATAATCTCTCCCTCTATATCTCCCCCAAGAATGGCAGAGAGAAAGATAATCAGAGAGTGAAGTTAAAGGCACAAGAGAGATGAAGAAAGTATGGGAGGGAAGATAAATATATGGAGTTTGATGGTGAGAGATAAGAAGAGAGGGAGGTAGATCATGTTAGGAAAGAGAGAGAGAGAAAAAGAAAGGTAGGTAGAAAGAAAGAGAGTGAGAGAGAATAATAAAAGAGATAAGAAAGAGGGAGAGGGAGGGAGTTAAAGTGAGAGTGAGAGTGAGGGAGAGATAATGATAGAGAGAAAAGAGAGACAAAGGGTTAGGGAAGAAGGGGGAGAGAGAAAGAGAGGATAAAATATAATGAATGAGAAGAGAGAGTAAGAGAGATTGTGAGAGAAATAGAAGGATCAAAGGAGGAGAGGATATGGAGGAGAATAGGGTGAGAGAGATAAATCAACAAATAGAACGAGAGACCAAGAAGGGTGAGAGAGAGATAAAGAAAGATATAGAGGGTCTAAAAGAGAGAGAGAGAGAGAGAGTGAGAGAGAGGGAGGGAGGTAAGGTAGGGAAGAGACAAAGTGAGAGAGTGATGGTGAGAGAGGAGAGAGAGAAATAGAAGAGTGTGTGAGAGAGATAAAGTAAAAGTGAGAAGGTTAAACATTTAGAGGGGTGTGACAGAGAGAGATAGAGAGAGAGAAAAAAGGGAGTGAGAGAAGGTGGGTTTAAGAGAGAATTTGTTTGAGAGAGAAGATAATAGAAGAGAGGAGTGAGAGAGTTAGAGTAGGAGAAGGGATTAAAGTTTGAGAACAATAGAGAGAGACTGCAAAAGAAAAGATCTGAGAGAAGGTGGGAGAGAAGGAGGGAGAGTTAAAAAAAGAGAATAAGGGAAGTAAGGGAGAGTTCTAAAGTGAGGAATGGAGTAAGGAAGGGGGGAGGAGAGTGTCAGAGAGAAGGAGAAAAAGAGTGAGAAAGAAAGTGAGCTATAGATAGAAGAGTGAGAGAGAGAGAAGACAAAAAGAAAAGTTAGAGAGGAAGAAAAGAGAGCGAAAGATGAGAAAAAAATTTTGAGTTAAAGATAGTGAGGTAGGGAGAAAGTGAGAGAGGAAAGAGGGGAGAGGGAGTATATATAATAAAAGAAAAGCACAAGATATAAAGGGCGAGAGTAGAGAGTAAGAATGTAAGTGTGAGATAATGCAAGGAAAAGGAAGAGATATGGGCGAGTTAGTGGGAAAGAGAGAAGCGAGTGAAAAAAGAATAGAAGAAATAAAGAGAGATGTTGTAATCAAGAGGGAGAGAAGGTAGAGAGAGAGAGAGAAAAAGAGAGATATAGAGGGAGGGAGGGGAAAGAGAGAGCAAGAGAGAGGAAGTGGAGAGAGAGTGAGATAGCGAGAATTAGAGCAAGGCGGGGTGAGAATGAGAGAAGAGGAGAAAGAGAGATTGAGAGAGAGGGGGGGAGAAAAATATGCTAAAGAAGGGAGCTTGAGAGAAAAAGAGAGTGCAATAAAAAACAAGAAGAGTGAGTGGTCTAAGAGAGACCTTAAGTGACCAATAGATGGAGGGACAAAGCAAGAGGTGAGAAAGATAGAACAGAGAGAGAGAGAGGGAGTGAGGAGGAGAGAAGAAAAGCAAGATTGAAAAGTGGGAATTAGAGAGAGGGAGGGGAAGAGAGAGTGAGCGAGAGAGATTGAGAGAGTGAGAGAGCAAGATAGGAAAAGTGCAAGGAAAAATTAGGGATAAAAGAGATAGTGAGAGACAAAATATAAAGAAAAAAGAGTGCATAGAGAACAACAACAAAGCTCAATCTTCCACTCTCTATCTAACCACTTCTCTTTTTCTCCACTCTCTTTTCTCATTTTCTCGCTACAACCCACCCTCACTCACTTACTACCTCTCCCTCTTTCTCCCTCACTTCTCGTTCTCTCTTCTCTCTCTCAGTCCCTCGCTCTCTCTTGTTCTCTCCCTTCATTCAGTTTCCCTTGCTTAATGTCTCTCTCACTCTCATTCTTATACTCTCTCCATCTATCAATTTCTCTCTCTTTGTCCCACACTCATTGTCACTTCTTACCTCTCTTCTCTCACACTCTCTCTCCCCCTCTCACAATCATTGAGTCTCTCTTGCACTCTCTATCCATCCTTCCCTCTCTCTCCCTCCCTCCAACATTTCTTATCCCTATCTAATCTCAAGCTCTATCTCTTCTTCACTCTCAAAGCTCTCTCTCTATCCCCACATCTCTTTCACCCTCCCTCCCTCACTCTCATACCCTATACCTTTTCTCTCTACATTTCTTACTTTCATATGCTCTCTCTTCTCTATTACTCTATCTATTTATATCTATCTTTTTCTACTTTTCATCCCTCTTCCCCTGCCTCTCCGTCTCCCTCTTCCTCTCACTCTCACACATGCTTTATCTTTTCCACACTTGTGTCTCTCCCTAATCTCTCACTCTATCACTCTTTCTCTCTCGCTCCACTCACTTCAATTCTCTCTGTCCTTATTTCCCACTTCTCTTTCACACAAACGCACACTTGCTTTTTTGCTTCTCTACCTCCCTCTCATTCTCATTATGCCTCTTTTATTCTCTACTTATCTCTTTTACTCACTCACTCTTACCTCTCTCTTACTCACACACATCACACACACTTGCTCCCTCTTCCTCTCTCTTGTCATTTTCTCTCTCTTACTCTATCTCTTTCTCTCAATTATATCTCACACATTCTTTCCTTCTCTTTACTGCTCTTTTCATTCTCTCCCCCACTTTTTCTTGTGTTATCTATCTCTTATCTCTCTCTCTCGTTCATCTTTATCTCTCTATTTTTGGTAAGGTTTATTCATACCATAACATAAGAACATCAATAAGAGAATACTTATTGATGCTAAAACTCATAGAAAATAGAATGACTTCATGCATGGAGTCAAATATATAATATTTATATAAAAATGTACTCAGGTACCCTCTCTCTCTCAATGAAAGAGAGAACAATGGTAGAAAGATGACTCAGAAGGGAGAAAAAAATGCAACAATGAGAGAGGTGAGTGAAAGAGAGAGATAAAGAGGGGAATAGTGGAAGAGAGAGAGTGAGCAATAAAGTGAGAGAGAGCTATATGGTTTGAGAGAAAGAGCAACAAAGATGGGGAGAGAACAAAAGGGAGAGAGAAATAGAGGGAAATAAGTAAGGAAAGAGAAAAATAAAGGGATGGATAGAGAAGAGTGAGAGAAAGAAGAGTGAGAAGGAAAATTGAGAGGATAGGAGAGACATATGAGGGATAGGGAGGGAGAAATGGCAATAAATATAGGGAAAGGGATAGAGTGAGAGGCAGGGAGTGGGAGAGAGTGTAAGAGGGAGATAATGAGAGAGAGGGAGAGAGTGAGAAAGAGAAAATGCCAGTGGAAAA
>NW_018252623.1:61227-70744 GCF_001263595.1 Phalaenopsis equestris
ATGATAGAGAGAGGGAAAGAGAGATAGAGGACCATATAGAGGCAAGAAATCAAGAGGAAGTGATAGAGAAAAAGAGCAAGAGAGAAAGAATTAAAATAAGAGAGAGGAAGAGATGGGAAGTGACGTAAGGAGGGAGAGAGAGGAACAGATGGGAAGTGATGTAAGGAGGGAGAGAGCGAGAGATGACAAAGTATCAACCTTTTCTCAAACTAACCCTCCCTTTTTCACTCATCTTTTCACTCATGCACCCTCCCTCCCTCACTCCCTCCCTCCCTCAATCATTAACCCTCCCTCCCACATCTCTCACTATCTCTTTCACTCTCCTCTTTCTTAATCTCTCTACTCTCTCACTCTCTCCTCACTTTGTCTATCTTTTTCTATAATTCATCTATCTCTCTTTCTCTCTCATGCTCATTCCCTCTCTTTTTTTCAAACTATGAACATGTTTCTCTCCTCATCCCTAACTCTCTCTTTCACTCTCTACCTACTCTCTTTCACTCTCTACCTCTATCCCATTCTCTCTCTTTCTCCCTCCCTCACAGTTCCTCACTCCCACCCTCTCTATCACCCTATATTCTTTCTTTCTCGAAGAGATTGAGGACGAGGCAGGAAAGATAGAGGAGGACAAATAGGGAAGGAACATGTGAGATAAAGGGATCGGGAGAAAGATAGAGGAGTTAAAGAGAGAAAGAGAGAATAGAGACATTGAAAGAGATCCACAGGAGAGAGAGGGAAGGATGGTTGTAGTGAGAGAAAAGGGGAATAAAAAAATGATAGAAATAATGAGAAAGATGGATAGAGAGAGATAGAGAGAGTGACAAAGAGAAGAGAGAGAGAGAGACAGAAAGGAAAAGAGAGGGATGGGAAGGGAGGGAGAAAGAGATAGGGAGATAAAGAGCTATAGAAAGAGAAGAAAAAGAGAGAAAGAATAAGATATATAGAGAAAGAGAGAGGGAGAGTGATAGTGATAAAGATAGAGAGATATAGAAATCAAGAAAAAAAGAGTGTAAGTATAAAAGAGCATAAATTAAGAGTAGCAGGGAGGTGGGAGGGAGAGTTAGAGGGAGAAAGAGAGGAAATAAGAATGTGGGAGAGCTAGTAAGTGGAGAAAGTGATGGAGTGCTTGAAGAAGATGGTGGGTAATAGATAGTTAGAGTGAGAGATCAAGTGATAAAAAGAGAGAGCAAGAGAGTGAGAGAAGAGGAAGAGCGAGTAAGACTGTGAGAGAGAATGTGAGAGGGAAGAGTGAGGGACAAATTAAGATCCGGAAGGACAAAGAGGGGTGAGAGAGAACAAGATGGGGAGAAAGAGATAGCAAGAGGAGGATGGAGAAATAGATGAGAGAAAAAGTGAGTGAGAGTAGATAGGTAGAGAGGAAAGAGAGAATGAGGAATAAGGAGGGAGGGAGATATGATGAAATAAGAGATAAAGTGAGAGAGAAAGTCATATAGAGAGAGGAGGGAGTGTGGGTGAGAGAGAGAAAGTTAAAGTGGGAGGCATAGATTGATAGAAAGAGACAAGGAGGAACATGGAGAGAGGTAGGGAGAGGTAGGGAAGAGAGAGTATCAAGAGAGAGTAGATGAAAAGTGTGAGAGATAGAGGAAGATAGATGGTTAGAGCTAGAGGGAGAGAGAAAATAAGAGAGATAGAGAGCTAAAAGGATGAGAACGAGTGTAGAAGAGAAATGAGTGAAATGGAAAGGAGAGTGAGAGAATGAGTGAAATGGAAAGGAGAGTGTGTGTTAGAGAGATAAGTAGACTAAGAGAGGTAGATTGTGAGAGAGGAAGGAGAGAGAAAGAGTTAGAGGGTGATAGTGAGGGAGAGTGATAAAGAATGAGAGCTAGCAAGAGAGGAAAGAAGTTGAGAGAGAGAGAGAAAGAGCTTGAAAGATAGAGAGGGGATGATAAAGAGAAGAGAAAAAGAAAAAAGAGTAAAAAAGAGAGAGCAAGCAAGAGAGAAAAATAGTGATCGAGATGAAGAGATTGAGAGAGAGTGAGGTAAAGAACAAGAGAGTGAGTGAGTGCAGGAGAGAAGAGAACAATAAAACAAGCAAGAGAGAACATATGAGATACAAAAAATGAGATAACATAAGAGATTTATAATACATGATGATCAGAGGGAGGGAGAAAATGAGTAGTAGGGAGAGAGAATGAGAAAAATGGAGTGGTAAGGAGAGTATATGTTAGAGAGATAAGTAGAAAGAGAAAGATAAAGTGAAAGTATGAGAGAAGAAAGGGAGAGCTAGAGGGAGAAGCAAGAGAGGGAGCAAAAAAGGAGTGAGAGAAGCAAGGGAGAGAGAGAGATAGAGAGAAGGTAAAATAAGGAGGGAGAAGAGAGTGAGAGAAAGGTAAAACTAGAGAGAAGGTAAAACTAGAGAGAGAGAGGGGCGGAAGCCTGCCTCTGTTTCTTGTCCACCCTCTATCACTCTACTCTCACCTTCTCTCCCTCCCTCCCTTAATCACTTTCTTCTCATAGACACTAACTTTATTTCTCTCATCCTATTCTCTCATGAACCATCTATCTCCTTCCAACCCCCTCTCTTTAACCCCCACTCTAAATATGTTCTCTCCCCCCTTGCTATCACTCTCCCTTTTGGAGAGCGAGATAAAAAGAGAGTGAGAGACATATAGAGACGAAATGTGATGGTGAGAGTGAGAGCATCTTCTCTCATCTCATTTCTCTTATGCTCTCTCTTCATCACTATCTCTCTCCCTTCCTCTCCTTTCTCAATTTTTCTTTCGCACACTCTCTCTCCATCAATAGAGAGATAAAGAAAAGAGAGTGAGGGAAGAAAGTGATAGGAGAGGTAGAAAAGAGTTTCTCAATTTTTCTTTCGCACACTCTCTCTCTCCATCAATAGAGAGATAAAGAAAAGAGGGTGAGGGAAGAAAGTGATAGGAGAGGTAGAAAAGAGGAGAGGGAATGAGAGATTACAGAAGAGAGTGGGAGAGTTAAGGTGGGAGAATGAGGAGATAGATGTGAGAAATGAGAGATAGAGTGATAAAGTGAGAGAGAATGAGAGAGAAAGAGAGAAAAAGGGAGAGAGATGCTAATGTTATCTCTCTCCTCTCTCATTCCCTACCACATTAATTATCTCCTTCTATAACCCTCTCATGTGTTCTCTCTCTATTCAAAGCATTTACTTTCTTCTATTTTCTTTCTGTTGTTCTCCTTCATTCTCACACTCTTGCCCTCAGTCCCCCCTCCCTCCATCGCTTAGAGAGCAAGGATATAGAGAGAAAGAAGTGCATGAGTGAGAGAGGAAGAAAGAAATAAAGAATGAGAGAGAGGAGGAAGATGATATAAGAGAGGGTTGGAGGGAGGGAGGGAGATAGGGAGAGTATGCCTCCATCTCTTTTCGTCTTTAGTTTCTCTCTCTTTATCTTTGTCTCTCTCTAGCTCTTCCTCTCCATCTTTATAACTCCCTCGCTTTCTCTCCCTCTCTCCTTCTTACTTTTTTTCTCTCACAATTTTACTCCCTCTCCCTTTCTCTCTCTATTTTTTTCTCTCTCTCCACTATCTCTCTCACTATCCCTATCTCTTTATCTCTCCCTACCTCTCCCTTCCTCTCGTCTCCATTTTTCATTCACAGCCTCTCTCCAACTTCATCATTAGAGAGATAATGAAGAGAAGGTGAGAAAAGAGAGAGTGATAGGAGACATAGAAAGAGAAAAGACAATGAGAGATTATAGAATAGAGTGTGAGAGATTTAGATTTGTTTATCCCTCTTTATCAATCTTTCTCTATTTTCTTTCTCACTATCTATCTCTCTCACTCTATCTCCTTCACTCCCTCCCTCCCTCCCACTCTCAAAGAGTGAGAAAGAGAGAAATATATACAAAGAGAGAGTGACTGCGTAAGAGAGGTAGAGAGAAATATAGAATGACAGAGAGTAATTAGAGGAGAGAAGAGAGTACGAGAGAGGGGAGGGAGATTGAGAGATTATGTCTCCTTCTCTTTCCCCACTCGCATTTCTCTTCGCATCTCTCTCTCTCTCTCACTTTATCTTTGCTCTCTCTAGCTATCCATCTCCATCTTTATCCCTCCCTCCCTCCCTCCTTTTTCTTTTGCTTTATCCCACTCTCACTCACTCACTTTCTCTCACACACACATTTAACACTTTACCCCACCTCCTCTCACTCAATCTCTCTAGCAATCTTCTCTATCATGATATCTATAGTTCTCTCTCCCCTGTCTCTCTCACTCACACCAGTCCTAGTATCTCTGTCTCTCTCATTATAGGACTATCCTCCATCATCTCCTCTTTCACACTATGTATTTCTCTCTTCAATCTTGTTCTCCATCTCTCCATCTCTCTCCCTTTCTCTTTATCTCTCCTCTATTGTTATCTCTCTTTCTCTCTCTATTAATCTATCCCCTAATGCTCTCTCTCTCTTGTTCTTTTGTTCTTTGTCACTCTATTTTCTCATTATATTTGTCCCAAAATGTTCTCATTTGCTTTGTTTCTTCTGTCCATCTCTTAGTCTGGCTCCCCTTTTTCTCTCTTTCACTTCCCTCTTTCTCTTTCTATCAATCTCTGCCTCAATCCTATTGCTCTTGCTCACTACCTTTCTCTATCTCACACAATATCTCATTCCCTCCCTCCCTCTTGTTTTCTCTATCCCAATATCTATCACTCTCTATAGCTCTCCTCTATCTCTCTTTCACTTTTTCTTCCACCCATTCTCTATGCTTACTCTTTTTTACACTCTCTCTAGCTCTCTTTTGCTCTTTCTCTCTCTCTTTCACCCTCCCTATGCCCCATCTCTATTCTCTTCTCACTCTCTCATTCTCATACCGTCAACCTCTCTCATACCTTCAACATGTACTTCATCTCTCTCTCTATAACTTGTTCACTCTTGCTCCCCAGCTTTTGAGAACAGTGAGCAAATCATTAATTCTTTATTCTATCTTTCTCTCTCTCCCTCTTTCTTACATTTTCAAGTGGGTGGTATGGAAAGTTAGAGAGTGGGGGAGAGATTGGGATAGCAATAGTGATGAAGAGAGAGAGTGCTAAAGAGGGAGAGGAGTGAATAAAGAGAGCTAGAGAAAGAGCAAGTGAGTTTGAGAAAGAGAGTGATTCTAGCTCTCGTTCTATTTATTACCCTCCATCTCTTTCCGTACATAGTTTCTCTCTCTTTATCAATTCCTCTTCTCTCTCTCCATCTATCTATCACTATCTCACTCTCCTTCTCTCCCTCTTTCTTTTCGTAGCTCTCTGTTGTTCCATCACCAGAAATAAAGAGAGAGAAAGATGAGACAAGAAATTAAGGCTCGCTCTCTTACCCACCTCTCTAACTCTCTTTCTTCTTTTTTCCTCCCTATCTCTATCTTCCTCTCTCTCTCCATCTTTCCTCTAACACAATCACACTCTTATTAGAGTGGGAAATAGAGAGATAAAAAAGAGAACTCTTTCGCTCTCTCTCACTCTCACTCTTCTCTCCCTCTTTCTCTACTTTTTGTCCTCTCCCACCATCTCTATAACTCTCTCACACACACTCTCTCTTAATAGCTTTATTTCTCTCTAAGACTAACATCCTCTCTCTCTAAATCTACCATGCTAACTTTCTCACTCTCTCTTTCTCTTCTCTCTTCATCCCTATTTCTCTCTCTCTCTCACTTACCTCCCTCACTTTCTCTTCTCTCTTACACTCTCACCATCCTTCAATTCCTTCCCTCTATTATGCTCTCACTTTATCTATTTTATATTCTCTCTCAATTTCTCTCTCTTGCTCTATTTCTTTATATCTTTATCCATCCCTCTTCGCACCTCTATGTCAACTTAAGAAATTAGAGAGACTGATAAAGAGAGAGTGAAAAGGAGAGAAATACTTAGAGAGGGTGTGTGGGAGAGAGGGACTTCATTATCTTTTTCTCTCTTCCAAACTATTATCCTCCATTTCAACATCACTATCAAGCTCTCTTCTATCAATATTCTCTCTATCTTATCCATTCTAACTATCTCTCACACGCTCTCTCAAACTTTCACTCTCACTTTATTTTTTCTCTCTTACTCAATCTGTCACTCTTTTTTCTACTGTATTTTTCACTCCTAGTCTCCTTATCTCTCTCAGTTCTTACTTCTCTCCAAATCTCTATCTAACACTCATCACTCCCTCTCTCCTTCTCTTGCTCACTTCTCTCACTCTTTCTCTTTCCATCTCTCTCTAGCTCTTACTCTGCGCTCTCTCTCTTTTCCAACATCAACTTAATTGTCCCTCCCTGACCAAGTTTGTAGCTTTCTCTCATACCACTAATCTCTCTCACATCATAAATCTCTCTCTAAATCCCTCACTCCCTCTCACCCTGTATTTTCTCACTCAAATCTCTCTTGCCCTCTCCCACTTTAGAGAGTGAGTTCTCTCTGTATCTCGCTTTTCTCTCTCTCTCTTCTCCAACTTTTTATTTTTTCTCTCTATCACTTTGTCTCTTATTTTTGCTTCCTCGTATTACTCTTTCTTTCATTCTACTCTTGCCTTTCTTTCTCTCTATCTCACTAGTCTTTCTATCTTTCTTGAGAGGAAGGAGATATAAGGTAAGAGAATGAGGAGGGTCATAGAGAAAAAGAGGGAGATAGCACAAGGGGGATTGAGAAAATGAGAGAGGGAGAGGGGGAGAGAAAGGGCTAGGGAGGGATAGGTGAGAGAGAGCATAAGAGGGAGAGGGAAAAGGAGAACAATAGAGAAAAAGACAAAGTACAGGTTGGTAGCAGAAGAGAGACGGAGAGAGAGACTATCACTCACATGCTCTCTTTGTTTTCCTCTCTCCTCTCCCTCTCCCTCTCCCTCTCCATCTTATCCATCCCTCTCTCAAGTCCTGAGAGAGAGAGAGAGGAGGATTTAGGAGAAAAAAGATAGAGAGGGAAAGTAAAAAAGAAGTGATGAAAGGGAGAAAGTCAAATAGAGAGGGATGGTCGGAGGGGGAGAGGAAGAAAAAAAGAGAGGAGGGAAGAGAAAGAGAAAAGATGGAGAGGGAGAGAGCTAGACTGAGGCAGAGAGTGCAAGCGAGAGGTGAGAGGGGGTGTGAGGGCGGGACGAAATACAAGAGAGAGACATGCATGAGAGATTTAACTCTCTTGCCCTCACTCTCTATTATATAACCTCTTCTTTATCCTCTCTCACACTCTCTTACTCTTTGCCTTTCTCTCTTATTCTCTCTCTCACTCATTCTCTTTGAGAGAGGGAGATGGGGGAAGAGAGTTAAGTGTGAGAGAGTTATTGAGGTTTATGGTATGGGTGAGAGAGAAAATGAGTGAGGGAGCAAGTGAAGAGTGGGAGGGGAGAGAGAGGAAAAGAGCAAGTGAGAGAGAGAGATAAAGCAATTGGAGGTGAGAGAGTGAAAGGAAGGCTTGTAAAGAGTGTGGGATGAAGAGATAGAGAAATAAAGAGGCAGAGAGAGTAAGAAAGCTTAAGAGAGAGAGAGAACATGAGGGAGATAGAGTAATGAGAGATATAAAGAAGTTAAAGAGAACAAGAAATAAATAGGTAAAAGAGAGATTAAGAGAGAAAGAGAGAGGTAGAATGAGGTAAACATGAGTAAGATAGAGTAAGAAGAGGGAGGGAGAGAGAGTAGAGAAAGTATGTGAGTGTCTCACTCTCTCTTTCTCATTATCTCTCTTCAACTCTCTCTTTATCTTTCTAGAGAGACCAAAGGAAGAAGTAGGGGAAGGGGAAAGAGAGAGAGAATGAGGGAGAGTGAGAGGGACATAAGGAGAAAGTTGGAGAGAAAAATGAAATGAAACAATGAGAGACTGTGTGTGAGTGAGAGAAAATGAGAGAGACAGTGAAAGAAATAGCAAGTGACCCTATCTCACTTACTATTAGCATTTGTTTTCTCTCAATCACTCTCTATTTATTTGTCCCGTATCTCTTTCAAACTCTTCTCATTTACCTCCCCCTCCTCTCTCATTATCCCTCTCTCACTGTCTTTCCCTCTTTCTCTCTAGAGAGTTAGATAGAGAGTGCTTGTGTTTGTTAAAGAGAGAGAGGGTGAGAAAGGAATATGACATTTTGAGAGTGAAGCAAGGAAAGAGAGAGAGAGAGAAAGAAAGAGATAGGGTGGAGAGGAAATGATGAAAGAAGAGAGGGAGGAGGGGAAAGAAGGTAGGGTGGAAGAGAGAAAGTGCAGTAGATAGTGGGATAGAGAGAGAGAGAAGGATAAAAAGATAAATAGAGATGAGGGATAAGAATGATAGAAATTTAGAGAGTGAGCGAGTGAAAAACAATACAATAGACAAATAATGATTGAGTATGAAAGGTGAGCAAGAGAGAAGAGAGAGAAAGAGTGGTGAGACAAGTAGGAGTGAGAGGGAAGGAGTAGGAGGGAATATAGAATAAGAGAGAAAAAGAATGAGAGTGAGAAAGAGACAGAGGGAGAGAGAGGAGGTGAGTGAGGCAGAGGTAGAGAGAAGGAAATGATGATGATAGGAAGAGAGAGACAGAGAGCTAGTGAGACTTTGTACCATTTTACTCAACATCCCTCCCTTGCTATCCCTCACTCCTGCTTTTTCCCCTCAGTCTATCTATGATCCTCTCGTCACTTGCCATCACCCTCCCTCTCTCCTCTTCTGCCTCTCTCTGCCCATTCTTATCCTTATCTTTCTTTTTCTAATTATCTATCTCTATTTTGTGTGAGGATGAAAGAGTTTGAGAGAGGAGAAAGGGGGAGGAGAGAAAGTGAGGGACATGAAGGGAGAGAGGGACAAAGAAGAGATTGTGTGTGTTTGTGATAAAGAGATTATAATGGGAGAGAGCAAGGTATAGGGATAGGAAGAGGGTGAGAGATAGAGACAAATAAAGAGAGAGTGAAAGAGAGAAAGAGAGAGAACGAGAAAGAGAGAGTGAGAGATATGTAAAGAGAGTTGTTGATAGTACAAAAGTGAGTGAGAGAGAGAAGAGAGAGAGATAGAGAGGTATAAAAAGAGAGCAAGAGAAAAGGAGAGAGGTGAGTAAAAGAGAGAAAGAGAGAGGGAGGGGGAAAGGGAGAGATATATCAAGTGTGAGAGAGCAACGCAAGTGAGCATATGATGTAGGTAGTATGTGAGAGAGAGTGTGTGATGAAGAGAATGGAGTGAGGGAATGAAGGTGGGATGGAATGAGAATACAAAAGAGATAGAGAGAATGAGAGATAGAGGGATAGGAAGTTGGAGAGGGAGAGAGATGTGAGGGACGGAAGGAGATAAAGATGGCCAAGGAGAGGGAGAAAAGAAAGAGTAGATAGAGTAATTGTGATATAAAGAGAGAGATGAGTGAGGGAGAGAGGTGAGAGAGAAAAAGAAAGAAATAGAGAGAATGAGAGAAGAAGAGAACATAAGAGAAAGAGATACAGTGATGAGGGAGGTAGAATAAATGTAAGAGAGATATGGAGATAAATATATAGCAAGTAAGAAAAATTGAGAGAGAGATTGAGAGATAAAGTGAAGAGGGAGGGTGTGCAGGATAGAGAGATGAAGAGGAAGTAGATGTGTGAGACACTAAGAAAAGATAAGAGATAGAGAAGAGAGGGAGAGGAGTTGGAG
>NW_018252623.1:70774-84865 GCF_001263595.1 Phalaenopsis equestris
AGTAAGAAACATTGAGAGAGAGATTATGCCCCTCTCTCCCTCTTTATTTCTCTCATTCTCCCTCTCCCACTTTAACTCTCATTCTCTGTCTCATGTGCTCTAACTCTCTCTCACTCTAACACTATCACACACTCTCTCTTTCAATCTCTCTCTTTTCTTCTCTTACTTTCTCTCTCTAACACATTCTTCTCTCACTCTCAATGCTTTTTCTCTTACTTTATCTCTCCTCCTCCCTTATCTCTTTTATTCTCTCTCTTACCCAATCTCTATATCAGCATTTCATCCTAATAATCTCTCTCACTTTCTCACTTGTGCTCTCCTCTCTCTAGCTTTGCATCTCTCACTCTCTCTCCCTCCCTCACTCTTTCTTTCTATATCTCTCTTCTACTTTACATCTCTCCCTCATGCTCTCCCACTCCCCCCTTCATCGCTCACTCTCCCTCTTTCCATCCCTCTCTCTCTCCTTCTCTTTATCCCACCTCCTCCCTCCCTTTCCCTCTCCCATCCTCCTCTCTCTCCATCTCTCATTCCAGCCATCTCTCTCTCCTTCTCATGCTCTCTCTCTATCTCAACCACCTTCTTTTTCTTCTATCTCACTCTCTCTAACTCTCTCCATCTCTCTCCAGTATTCTCTCTCACTCTCCCCTCACTCTCTATCTCTCTCTTACTTCACTCTCTACCTCTCTCTAGCTCTCTCTATTCTTCTTTTCTCTTATCTCTCTCTCACTCTCTCTCTCATTGTATCTCCCTCACACTCCTCCCTAGGTCCATATCTCTCTTTCTATCTCTCTTATTCTATCTCTCCCTTTCTACTTCACTCTCTATCTCCCTTCTTTTCCTCTTACTCTCATCCACTCTCTCTTGCTCGATACCTATTTCCCTCTCTCACTTTATTTCTAACCCTCTCTTTCTCTCTCTTTGCCCTGATTTGCTCTCTCTCACTCACTAACTTCTCTGACTACATTTAACCTTTCCTCACTCTTTTACTCACTTCTCTCTCATCTTAATCTCTCTCTCAACCATCCTTTCCCCCTTCTCACTTACGGTCTCGCTCTCTTTGTTCAGTCTCTCACTTTTTTTTTTCTCTTTCAGTCTATCTTGCTCTCTCAATTGTTTTCTCTTCTTTTTCTCACTATGTCTTTTATGTTCTATCTGTCCTTCTCCATTTTGCTCCATCTCCCTCTCTCTCTCTCTCTCAACTTCATCTCTCTCTACCCTACCCTCTCTAACACCCTTTTCCTCTCTCACCTCTCTCATTGTCTCTCTTTCCTCCCTCTCTTTCTTTATCTCTCTCTCATCATCTTCTCCCCTCATTTCTTGTCCCTCCGTGTAACTCCCACTCATTATCTATCACCCCATCCTTACTCACTTTTTACCTGCCTTCAAAACTCTCACCCTCACCCTATTTCTCTCTCTCACTCCCTCACTCTCTCTTACACTCTCTCAGTGTCTCTATATCCTTTTCAACCTCTGCTCTTTTTTCTTACTTCTTTCTCTCTCTTTATCTCTAAGTTAAAGGCAGCAAAAGAAAGTAATGGACCAAGACAGGGGGAGAAGAGGAAATGAGTGAGGGAAGGTGGGAGAGGCAAAAAGAGCATAAGAGAGAGAAGGGGTAGGAGATGGCAGATAGGTTGATAGTTTGAGAAAGAGAGAGGGAGCTATTTTCCAATCCCTCACTCCACACACACGCTATGTCTTGCTGGATTAAGAGAATGAAGTTAGGGAAGGAGAAAAAAGTTAATAAGGGAGGGTTGTAGAATGTGATAGAGAAAGAGACATGTTGAGACATAGAGAGTGAAGAGAGGTGGGAACGCAAGAGCAACAGAGAGAGTGGGAGATAGATAAAAGGAGAAAGAGAGAGTGATAAAGAGAAGAGCGAAAGAAAGAGATGAAAAGAGATGAGAATAAAGAGCGGGAGAGAGGTGGAGAGTGAGGTAATAGAGACAGTAAGAGAGAGAGGGATAGATAGTGAGGTAAAGAGAGTAATAGAGAGATTGAACAAGAAAGAGAAAGTGAGATTGAACAAGAGAGGGGGGAGCTAGAGAGGGAGAGAAAGAGAGGCCATATTCCATCGACTCTCTCACACTTCTATTGAGAGTGAGAGAGAGTTGGGAAAGTGAGAGCAATTGAGGTAGAGAGAAAGGAGTAAGAAAGAGAAAGAGAGAAGAGAAAGAGAGAGAAAAGGAGGCGAGTGGGTGGGTGGGAGAAAATGAACAAATGACATAGAACATGAAGGAGAGAAAGGAAAGAGTAATGGACAATTGTCTCTCTTTCCACATTGTCTCACTTTCCCTCTCTTTCTCTCTTTCTTTATATCTCTATCATCCTCTTCTCCCCTATTTTCCCTTCTCTCCCTGTAACTCCCTCTTATTATCTATCTCCCCATCCTTCACTCACTTTTAGCCTCCCTTCGAAACTCTCACCCTCACCCTCTTTCTCTCTCTCATCATCACTCTATCCTTTTCAGTCTCCCCACTTTTTTCTTACATCTTTCTCATCATCACTCTATCATTTTCAGTCTCCCCACTTTTTTCTTACATCTTTCTCTCTCATTATCTCTAAGTTATAGGGAGCAAAATAAAGTAATGGACCAAGTCAAAGGAGAACGAGGAAATGAGTGAGGGAAAGTGGGAGAGGGAGCAAGAGCATAAGAGAGAGAAGGGAGAGGAGATGGCAGACTGGTTGATATTTTGAGAAAGAGAGAGGGAGCTATCTTCCAATCACTCACTCCACACACACGCTATGTCTCGCTGGATTGAGAGAATGAAGATAGGGAGAGAGAAAAAAGTTAATAAGCGAGGGTTGTAGAATGTGACCGAGAAAGAAATATGTTGAGATATAGAGAGTGAAGATAGGTGGGCAAGAAAGAGCTATAAAGAGACTGGGAGATAGATAAATAAAGAAACAGAGAGTGAAGTGAGTGAGACAGTAATAGAGAGAGAGATATATATTTAGGTAAAGAGAGTAATAGAGAGATTGAACTAGAAAGAGAAAGTGAGAGTGAACAAGAGGAGGAAGTTTGAGAGGAGAGAAAGAGAGGACATATACCTTCAACTCTCTCACACTTCTATTTAGAGTGAGAGAGAGAGTTGGGAAATTGAGAGCAATAGAATTGAGAGCAATAGAGGGAGAGAGAAAAGAGAAAGAAAGAGAAAGAGGTAAGAGAAAGAGAGAGAAAGGGAGGCGAGAGGAAGGGTGAGAGAAAATGAAGAAATGAGATAGAGCATGAAGGAGAGAAATTGAGAAGAGAAATAAATGTAAAAACGACAAGAGGAAGAGCAATAGTGAGGGATTGAGAGAGAAAGATAAAGAAAGAGAGAGAATGGAAATAATGTAAAAGAGGGAGGGAGAGAAAGAAAGAAGGAGAGATATTGTGAAAGAAGAAAGAGCTAGAGAGAGATGAGAAAGAGAGAGTGAAAAGAGTGAGAGTGTGTGAGAGAAAGAAAGAGAGACAAAGAGAAAAAGATAAAGAGATAGAGCAGAGAACCAAGAATAAGCGTGAGTGCGATTGAGGTAGACTAAGATATAAGGGTGAGTAAGAGACAAAGAAGTGAGTGGGGGAGGGAGCTTGAGAGAGAGTGAGTGATAGAGATAATGATCAAAGATGCTCTCCAAAGTGAGGGAAGAGAGAAGACGAGTGAGAATATAGAAATGAAGCAGAGAAAGCTGAATAGAGATTGAGAGTGAGGGAAGAGGGAGAGAGTGAGAGAGAAGACAGAGAAAGAGGAAGTGAGAATGATAGAGAAAAAGAAGGAGGGAGGGAGCATGAGAGAAGATAATGGAGAGAGCTATATCACACTCTCCAACTCTCTCTTCAACCTTGGTCTTTTTCTTACTATCTCTCTCTTGATATATTTCTCATTATCTAACCTTGGTCTTTTTCTTGCTATCTCTCTCTTGATATATTTCTCATTATCTCACTCTCCCTTTCATCACTCTCTACCTCCATCCTTCCTTCTCTATTCCTTATATCTCTCCTCTCTCTACTTATATCTCTCGTCTCTCTATCTTAGTCTTCTATCTCCCTCCCTCTCTCTCTCTCCCATTCTCTCTTCCCTCCCTCTATTTATATGTCTCTCTCAATCACTCTTTGTCTCGTACTATTAACATCTCTCCCAATCTCTCTCTTTCACCACTCTCAACCTGTCTTCCTATCTTTCTCTATCTTCTCTATCATTCTCTATTCTACTCTCTTTTCATCTCTCTAGAAAGAAACAGGGTGGAAGAGAGAGATAGGATACAAGAGAGGAGGGAGAGAAAAAGATTGTGTGAGAGAAAAGGGTAAGAGAAAAAGATATAGATAGAGAGCTAGTGAGGGATCTATCTCTCCCTCATGACCACCCTCCATAACTCCATAACTCACACACACTCTCCCTCACTATCACTTTATTTAGATTCATTTATGGTTCTCTCCCACCCTCTCTTCCCTCCCTTTTTGTTCACCCTTTTTTGCTCTCCCTCCCTCCCCATCTTTCTCTCTCACACTCTTTATCTCTCTTTCTCTAATTCCATTGCTCGCTCTCTCTTACTTGCTCTCTCTTATCTCCCTAACCTCTCTATCTTTATCTTTATCTATCTCTCTCTCTCTCATTTTCTCTTACTGACATTCTCTATCTTTATCGCTCTTCTCTCACTCTCTCACTCTTGTTGTATCCCTTCCTCCCACTAACATTTTACCTCCCTTTACCTCCCTCTTTCATTGTTTATCTCTCCCCCTTTCTCTCTTTTCCCTCTTTATCTCTCTTTCTCTCTCTTTTCTCTTCTTTCACTCTCTTTGCCTCACTATCTCTCTTCTTTCACTCTCTTTGCCTCACTATCTCTCATTCTTTCTTTCTATCGTCTCTTTATAGTTCTATATCTCTCTTTATCCACCTTTCCCTCTCTAAGTCCCCCTTCTTTCTATCTCTCTCACCCAATCCTGTATTTCTCCTCTCGCTAACTCTCTCTATTCTTCTTTCTCTCCCTTCCTCTCTTAATCTCATTCCCTTCATCATACTTCGTCTCTCTCACTCTCTTTCTCACTTGATCTTACTCTGATATCTCTCTCCCTCCCCATCTTTCTCTCAATCTCTCTCTCTTTCTTTCTCTCTCTTACCTCACTTGCTCTCTCTACCACTTTATATTTCTCCTCTATCCTTTTTTGTCTCTCTCTAGCAAGAGATAGATCGAGAACAAAAAAAAAGGAGGGAGTGAGAGAAAGAAGAAGAGAGCATCTCTATATAGACAGAGATTTGGAGAGCGATAGGTTGAAAGATGGATGAAGAGAGGGAGAGGAATCAAGAGATTATAGAGAGGGTGGGAGAGGACAAAAAGATATAGTAAGAGAGATAGTAGGAGTGGAATAGAGAGAGAGAAAGATAGAGAAAAGCGGGAGGGAGGGAGAAAGGGAGGGGGAAGAGGGAGAAAGAGAGTGATACAGAGGTAGAGTGTGAGAAAGAGAGAATAAAAAAAAGGCGAGGATAGTAAAAAAGAGAGAGTACGCAAAATTAGGGAAGAGAGAGGAAAATAGATAGAACATTGATATCACTCTCTTTCCCCCTCTATCTTTCTTCTCTCACTATCACTCTCTCTTAAATTATCATCCAATCTCTCCCTCTATCTATTTTGTCACTCCATCACTATCATCTCATTATCTCTCTTTCTTTATATCTCGCTCTCTGTCTCTTCTCTCTCCCTATCTTACTCATTCTCAATCAATATTTTTCACCCTCGGACTTTTTCTCTCTTCCTCCCTTAATAAATATCTCTCACTATTCTCTCAGTTGATCTTTCTATTTATTATCTCTTCTTTTTCTTTCTCTCCCTCAAGCTATGAACCCACTTCACTCTTTCGATCTCTATCACCCTTTCTCTCTCACTCTCCGTCTCATTATATCTCCTCACTCCCATGCTTCTCCCACTTCTTATATCTCTTTGTCTCTATCTCTTTTTAAAAAAGGTGGGGAGAGTGTTTGATAGTTTGAGAGAGTGTGTGTTTGATAGGGAGCGAGAGAGGAGAGAGAGGAAAAAGAAGGAAATAAGATATTACAAGAGAGAAAGAGAGCATGAGATAGGTAGCAAGGGAGATCTCTCTGAGATAGGTAGCAAGAGAGATAGAGAAGTGATTGTCAGAGTGGGGGAGAGTTAATCTTGAGAGGGATAATTATAAAGAGAGAGAATAAAGAAAAAAAGGGAGAGAGAAGAAAGTGATAGAGTGAGAGAGTGAGAAGTGAGAGAGCATGATAGAGTGGGTGAAAAGGATGATTCATAAGGGATGGAAAGTGAATTGTGACAGAGAGAATGAGTGATAGAGAGAGGAGAGATATAGCAAGAGTGAAAATAGAGTGAGTTTCAAGAGAGATATTGACTGAGAGCTAGAGTTTGAGAAAATTAAAGCTAGAGAGAGAATAAAAGAGAGAAAAAGAGACAGATAGATAAAGAGTTGTTGAATATGAGCAAAAGAGGAGAAATAAAGAAAAGAGATGAGAAAAAGAAAGATTAAGAGAGAGAATAGTGAGAGTGATAAAGAGTGATTAAAGTTGTAAGAAAGATAAAGAGGAAGAGAGAGAGAGCTAAATAAAGCGAGAAAGAGAGAGGAATAGAGTCAGGGTGAGAGAGTGGAACGGAGAGAGAGGTGGGAGAGAGAGGAAGTGAGAGTGAGTGAGAGAGAGCGAGTGAGAGAGATTATAGAAAGAAGAGGGGAATGAATGAGAGAGACAATGACTAAGCTAGAGAATGATGAGGTGATTGAGGGAATGAGAGAGATAAAGAGGAAGGGAGGGAGTGAAAAGTGAGAGGAGAGAACAAGAGGGTTGTGTGAGAAAGAACAAAATGAGAGATAGAGAGAAAAGTGGGAGTAGTCCAAACTTTTCTCCTGGGATCAGCTCTCTTTGGGGGAGGTTATCTGGAATAAGAATTTTTCTCCTTCTATATCTTTCTTCAGCTGGAGAACTCTTCATAACCTTCTACCTACTAATGATATACTTAAAATGAAAGGTCTGAGGGGCCCCTCTAGATGTCATTTGTGCTTGGATAAGGAGGAATCCATTTCCCATCTATTTTTTGAATGCATATTCTCTCAGGATGTTTGGACAACACTATTTACACATCTAAATTTGAGGAAGTCAAGCTTTTGGTGATATCAATTAAAGAGGTGTTGGCAAAGCTGGAACAATAAAAAATTTTTCTCCATTCCTTTTCTAATTTCTTGGTTCAATTGGATGGCCAGAAATCTTGCTATATATGAGAATAAGCTTTCTTCTGTTGTTGGGGATGTCATAAACTGTATGCCTTTTATCCAAAAACTGATACAACACAAGCACTTCCATAACATTTGCTCCTCTTCTTTTGGAATTTCATTCTATCCCTTTCTTTGTAAAGTGTTTTGGAGACCTCCCAGCCCATCTACTATTAAAATTAACACAAATGGGAGTTTTTCTGATTATGGTGCAGGTGTTAGAGGAATCTTCATAAACCAATTTGGGAAGAGCCTTCTATTCTTTCATGCACTTGTTATTACTGCTAATGCACTGGAAACTAAGGATATAGTTGTGTATTGGGCTCTAATGCTTGCAATAAAGATCAATTGGACTCATTTATGGACTGAGGTGGACTCTATTGTAGTAATGGTATTACTAGAAAAAGAGGAACAATTTTCTTGAAAACACTCTTATTGGGTATAGAAAATTAAGTTGGTTAGATCCCAGACCACCACATAACTTTCTTTCAATTATAGAAAAGGGAACATACCTCTTAACTGGCTTGCTAGACATGGGCTAATTTCTAACTCCCTTTCTATCTCCTCTACCCCACCTCCACCTCTCAGCTTCTTCATTTCTGGGGCACTCTAGATGTCCCTCATTTTAGAATTGTAAATTGATTTTGTCCTTTTTTAGGATCCCCTAGTATCTTTGTTTTTTTTTAGAGGGATCCTTCCTTCTTTTCCATTTCTATTTGTAAGCTTTTGCTACTATCAACATGTAGGGAGCCATATATATATATATATATATATATAACACAATGGAGGTGGCGGCTGGCTCCTCTGGTGCTCTATTAGGGTTTCGACAGATGGCTCTTCTAGATGTTGCTAATGGTCTAATCTCAACTGCTATCTATTGATTTATTGAATTTTTCTTCTTAAATCTCTGGTTTCTTGAAATTCAACTTTTTTCTAGCTCTTCCTCTCTTCCCGGGCATCTGCTATTAAAATTGATACATTTTCATTGCTTAGCTTCACTGTTGCTGTTTGGTTTTAATTTTTGAATCATGGGGGTATGTCTTTGTTGGTTCCTTTATTTTATTGTCCAAAAAATTTCTCTTTTACTCTAAATTGTTTGTTTCACCTCTACTTTTGGCTCTCTAGTAAATCCTGTTCTGTGGTGAGTTTTCAGTGATGACTGATCCAAATGCCATTGACCTTGAAATTAATATTCAGTGGGCTAAGGCCCCATTTGCTAACATTTTTGGGAAAGGTTTTGATAATTTCCAAAACCCAGATGACCTAGTCTTCCCTCAAGAGTACCATGAGGGAAATGACCCTCTTTTCAAACCTATTTGAAAGAAAAGTGGGAATATGGCTATCTTTTTTACTGAGGAGGACATAAATGGCCTTACAGAAAACTATAAATTTTCAATAATTGGCAAATTTCAACTTGGTCATCCTAGAATGGAATTTGTGAGAAGATTCTTTGATGGAATAAAAATCAAAGGAGCTTGGATAGTGGGACTATTTAATGGGAGGCACATACTCATCAACCTAACAAAGGAAGAAGACCTTGCCAGAATATTCTCAAAACAGTCCATACTGCTTGAAGGTATCTTAATGAAGTTATTAAAGTGGACACCTGATTTTGACCCTAGTAAAGAATTGCCAATTGTCCCCATTTAGCTTAAGTTGCTAGGGCTTAAACTCCACTTATTCAACCATAAAGTCCTTTTAAATATTGGCAAAGCTTTGGGAAGACCACTGAAGTTGGATGCTCCCACCTTTAATTTATCAAGGCCATGTGTTGCTATAATCTTGATTGAAAGAGATATTACATTACCTGTTGTGGAGGAAATTTGGTTGGGTACTGAGCACAATGGATACTGGCAAAACATCATAGCTGAACAAAGGCCATATTACTGCCACCACTGCAAAATGTTTGTCCATACTGATGAGAAATGCTTTAAGCTTCATCCTAATCTCAGAATAAGTTTAGACAGATCTAATTTTGAGGAAAAAGAGGCCCAAGGAATTGAGATACTAGTTGATGATAGAACTGCAGTCCATGATTTTGAATTTGCTGGGGCAAGGACTCATGTGGCTCCTTTGCAGGAGTTGGCTAAGTTATCTAATAATATTGTTAAAAGTGTTGTTATCCCTAATAACTCTATGCAAACTATTCCACTTCCTCAGGTTAAGAAGCTTCCCTCTACCCCAAAATTACCTCAAATTGAACAAGATGAACAAGTTCAGTGTACTACAGTTCAAACACCCCCAGTTGAAATTAATGATACTGTTATTGATAATCCTTTGCATGATCCTTTGCTCTTGCACATGGCAAAGGATTTAGAAGAGGGTAAGCAAGTTCAGAAATAAAAAAAAAAGAAAATTCTCTGGGAATTAAGGAATCTCCTCCCTTCCTCTTCTTCTTTGGAGGAAGACCTCACCCTCCCCACTAGTACAGTTAGGACTAGGAGTAGGAGAAAGTCCACCTCAATTAGATGATGAATTTAATCTGTTGGAATGTTAGAAGATTAGCACATCCTAGATCCCTTAATAGAATTGTGGCACTTAATAGGATGTATAAGCATTGGATCATTGCTATTCTTGGACCTATGATATCTAAACATATCAACAAAATAGTGAGGAAATTCTCTAGATTTTAACTTTTTGTTAACACTAATAGTAATTTGGTTGTTCTGCAGGAAGGAAATTTAGTGCACTGTAATCAAAGATGGGGACCAATTTATACATGTGAAGCTTAATTTAAATAATTATAATGGCTTTGCACTTTTATTTATGATGGCTGCTCTTCCAGTGCTAGACAGGAACTATGGAAACAGTTGCATGACTTCGGCATTTCTATAAGGGATTTCTGGTTTGTAGGGGGTGATTTCAACTATCTCTCTTCACCCAATGAGAAGAAGGGTGGGAGAACTCCTGATATCAATCTTATGAATTTCTTCAATGACAATATCCAGCCTTCTGGGCTATATAATTTCGGATTTACTGGACCAAAGTACACATGGAGAAGGGGGAGGATATGGGAGAGGCTGGATAGAATATTGGTGAATGACATTTCGTTTAGAGAGTTTCTCCATACATCTATTCAACATCTTGCTATGAGTGGGTCTGACCATCGACCCTTACTTATTAATATATCTACTAACACTACTAAAAGTAAATACAGCTTCAGTTTTCTGAATATGTAGTCCATGCATTGTGATTTCTTAACTCAAGTCTCCCGCTTGTGGATAATGTTCTTTTGGCCCAAGATTTGGTATTGCATCTGGACAGAACCACCAGAGGAGGTAATATTATTCTCAAATTGGATATCAGCAAAGCATATGACACAATCAGTTGGAACTTTATTGAACAAGTTCTCATTGTCAGAGGTTTTTCTCCTTTTATTTCTCTAATCATTAGATGGCTGACAAACAATTTTCATTCAGTCTTTATTAATGGAAATTCACATGGCTTCTTTAGTGCATCCAGAGGTATTAAATAAGGTGATCCTCTCTCTCCAACCATCTTTCTTTTGGTTTTTGACTACTTATCCAGAGTTTTAAATGAGATGGCTATCAGGAAACCTCACTCCCATTATAGTCATAGATCTTCCATTGTAATCAATCATTTAGCTTTTGTTGATGATATTATTAGCTTTTCTAAAGCCTCCAAATCTGCTGTTAGAGCCTTTATGTAGTGCTTGAAGACTTTCCAGGATATTTCTAGAATGAAACTGAATGCCCAGAAGTGCACTTCTGTTTTTAGCAAACATTGCAAGAGTGAGTTTAAGAACTGGGTCTCAAACTTATGTGGCTTTACAAAAAGTTGCTTTCCTGTGAAATATCTGAGAGTGTTTTTGATCAAGGGGAGAACTAAAAAATTTCAGTTTGATCATATCCTTGAAAAGATTCAATGCGAACTGCAGGCTTGGGAGAATACCTATTTGTCCAATTGGGGTAGGATAATCTTTCTGAAGAGTGTCTTATCTGCCTTCCCATCTTATCTATTGCAAATGAATGTTATGACAAAGGCTACACAAAGATTATTGGAAGGAATGTTTAATAGATTCCTGTGGGCTGGCCAAAGGAAACAAAAACACTGGACCCTTGGGTTAAAGTTTGTAAATCTTTAAAGGAAGGAGGTTTAGGCTTTATGTCCTTCCCTCAAATAATGCACAATAATATTTGTAAGCTCTGGATTAAATTTAGATCCCAAGACTCTCATTGGGTAGAATTCTTAAGTGGTAAATACTGTAAACAGCAGCACCCTAGTCATATATCTTATGGTTCGGGGGACTCTCCTATTTGGAAAAAGATGCTTCAGGTTAGGGAGGAAGCTGAGCAAATGTTTGTCTGGGAGATTGGTGAAGGATTGGTAAATATTTGGTGGGATAATTGGTCTCTGGAAGGCAGACTGCTCCAAGGCCACGTTGCCCTAGCCTTTCCCATGTTAGTTAAGGATATATGGGAGAATGGCAATTGGAATCTAAACACTATCCTTCCATTCTGCAACCCCTCTCAACTCTCTAATTTACATAAAATCTTTATTGTCCAAAGGAAAAGAAATAGATTTGTAACTAAAAAGAACCTTTCTCAACCTACTCCTCTCCAACAAGTGATGGATTGGGGTCATATGATCTGGAACAAGTTTCTTACTACTTCCATGTCTTTCTTCATTTGTAGACTCTTCTCTAAGTTGATCCCCACTGATGATATATTAAAATTGAAAGGTCTTAGAGGTCCCTCTAGATGTACTTTTTGTATGTCAGAGGAGGAGACCCTTGCTCACCTTTTCCTTGCATGTCCTTGGGCACAACAACTTTGGAATTTTTTTCTAGCAAAGCTTAATGTTCCTGCCATGACTCTTTCAGGGGATGTTTTCTATAATTGCTGTTCTGATTGGAGAGGTGCTAAACTTCGAGATATCCCTAATATTGTGGCTTGGTTTGTTTGGATGGCTAGAAATCAATTGAAGTATGAAGCTACTCCCTTTGATGCCATGAAAGTGTGTCTGAATTGCATAGCTTATCTTCAAAAATTGATTAAATTTAGCAAGTTTAGAGTTATATTAAAGCTGGCCCCCTCTTCCAAACTTCCAATTATTAAAGTTCTTAAGATTTGCTGGTCTCTCCCTCAGAATGGCTTGATTAACGTCAACACTAATGGTAGTTATACTCCACAACATGCAGGTATTGGTGGTGTCTTCAGGAATCAAAAGGGGAAGTGCATTTTATATTTCCAGTCTCTTGTTTTGGCTGTGGAACCTCCTGAGGCTGAATGTCAAGCAATTTTTTGGGATCTCTATTTTTCTAAAGCATGCAGTTTTAACCAATTATGGGTTGAATCTGATTCCTTACTTCTTATCAACCTCATCAAGGGTTCTTCTGACATCCCCTGGAACTTGATTTGCTAGATTGCTGGGATTCATCTCCTGCTGAAGAATTGCTCCACAGTTTTCACTATAAATAGTTTTGCAAACCAAACAGATGTCATATATTTTTTAATTTATTTGATCGATCCTCATCATCAAGTCTTGTGTTTATCTTTTGGGATAGATACAGGATTTGAGGTATAGTGCTCCTTCATTTAAACTATGAAAAATATGGGGTCGGTTTGATTTCATATTTTTCAAAACTATACATGTTTTTTTTTCTTTTTGGTGAAAGGAGTTGCTTATGACTCCCTACATGTTGAAGTATATAGGACTAGTACAGACATCAAAGAGGGCTGGGGACTTCACAAATGGTTCAAAACAGGAACCCAGGAAATCCCCCAAAAAAGCTAGTGTCACCTCAAAAAAGAAAAACTTCAATGACTCAACAGAAGGAAATAAGTGTGAGAATGCATCTGCCCCCACATTAATCATTTATCATTGTAGACCATTCTGATGTGAGGGACATTTAGTATATCTCCTTGCAGCAGATAAAGGAGAGCAGGTGGAGGGTTGACAGCAACTTCAGTCTCATCAGAGTGTGATCCAAGTTGGGCCAACCAGTTTGCAGGCTGGTTACCTTTCCTATAGATGAAAGTGAACTGAATTTGTTTCTTGTTAGTGAGATCTCTGACTTTGGTTATCCAATAAGAGTAGTGCAAGGGAGTCTCCTCCTCCTGATTTAAAGGGGAATAATCACAGCAGAATCAACTTCCAACCAAATTTTATTCTAATTAGCCTTAGTGGCAACGTTGATTGCCCAATACACAACAATGAGTTCAGTTTTAGTGGCATCATTGGCTAGGACTGGGGTATAAAAGTACAACAAGTACTTACCCAAATGGTTTCTGTAGATACCTCCCACACCAGCTCCATTGTTAGTAAAGCTTTCATCAATGTTAATCTTCACAATAGGATGAATTGGAGTTTTCCAGTAGACTCTAATGACTTGAATAAGATCAGACTTAATGGATGTACAGGAGTTAGAAATGTTAGGAAATCCTTTCCAATTAATCATCTTATGCAAGTAAGTAACAGAATTTCTAGTAGTACTCCCCACATTTGGATTTGCTTCTTCAAATTTATCCTTGTTTCTTTCCATCCAGATGAACCAAGCAATGGTGAAAGGGATAGCAGCATACTTCCTTATCTTCCAGTGTCACCAGTAATTGACCAGCCTATCCCAAGTGAGCTCTTTCTGATCACTTGTCAACAAATTTAGGAACTGTTTCCACACTTGTTGAGCAAAGTCACATTCAAAGAATAAATGATTCAGAGTTTCCTCTTCCTTATTACTTAACTAGCATTTAGAGGGACCCCTCAATCCCTTTAGCTTTAGAATGTCATAAGTAGGGATCATTTTATGGAATATTCTCCAACAACAAAAGGACATAAAAGGGGATAGGAATTTATTCCATAAATGATCACCGCAGGGTATTTGCTCCCAACTGAAATTTTTGGAATATATGGCT
>NW_018252624.1:0-357 GCF_001263595.1 Phalaenopsis equestris
GGCTTACAAGGAAGTAGCACTTTTTCCTAACTTTCATATGGTACTTACCATTGAATGCATAATGTAAAAATAGTGGATGGATGTCCCAGTCCAGTTGCAGACCCATTTAAAATCAAACCCAAAATTGATTTCACAATAATAGCTCCAACATCAATAGGTTTTCCAGTTTGGATGTAATAATTTAAAATAATGATCTCCTTTGTTACCTTACTAACCTTCATAGTAGGCAGTAATTTTGATGAAATGAAGAAGTGCTAGGCTTTTGAAACTGGATTTAAAATGGATGAAGGAAAACTTACATTTCCATCATTGCTGCTCTCCTAATTTGCATCTTCATTTGTAAGGTAGTGGTAGAGT
>NW_018252625.1:0-226 GCF_001263595.1 Phalaenopsis equestris
CATAATCTAATTTTTCATTTCCTAATTCGTCCAAAGTAACTTCGTCATTCTTTTCAGATAGTTCCTTCTCTGCCAAATGTTCTTCTTCTTCTTCAAAATCCTTTTTGTCTTCAAAATGTTCTTTAAAATGTTCGTTCAGTAGATGTTCAATAATTTCCATGCGAAAACATTCATTATCTCTTTCAACAGCAGGGTATTTCATAGATTTCACAATGTTAAAAGTCAC
>NW_018252625.1:2782-3609 GCF_001263595.1 Phalaenopsis equestris
AGCATACATATTCTTTACCCTTTGGTCCAAGCATAAAGAACATTGACTAATCCTACGCTTGTTTACTGAATCTGCGGCTAGGCAGGGAGGATACCGGCTCTCACTTCGGAGCTCCCACGCTCCCCTCACCTGAGGGCTAACATGTACACTTCAACACCCAAACGATAGGACCAAATTGGGGATTTTAGTCTGTCGCTCTAAAATCTCCAATTCTATGTCCAATAATTTTATTTCCCTATTTATTTGCACCAAACTTCTAAGATCTTTGACCTTGGATGTAATCTTCACTTTAGTTGTAAAACTCAACATATTTTAACAAATCAATTGGCCAGATTGAAGTGAAAATATCATCACAATTTCCTTAACATTTTCATGGCTCAAACAACTTAAATTACTATTTCACAAATCTCAAGACAAGGATAAAGATAGAGAAAACTACTCAGAACTCATGGGGACAACACAACAAAATTAGGAATTCATATATAAAATCAAAGTCATACAAACTACAACAAGTAAATAACTTATCTCTAAATTCTCCCCAAGAACAACACTCCTCGAAGTTCATCTAAATCTCTTCCTTTCTTTATAGCACACAGATATCCTCTTCGAAGTAGCAAGGAGGAAGAAATCTCTCACTTTACCTCCACTCTTACAATTTCTTGAAGAAATCCTCACAACTGTTACACACTAATGGAACCTCTCTAACCTCTAGGGCCTCTAGACTCTCACCACCTCCTCTAGATCTCTCAATTTTTGGCCAAAATGTTCTTTTAAAATTGTGGATGAGCTTTCCCAAGAGTTGCCTAAGCATCCCTTCAAAATTTGGC
>NW_018252625.1:3659-15088 GCF_001263595.1 Phalaenopsis equestris
TCCGCGGCCTCGAGGTCACCGTCGGCGGGCTTCTGAAGAATTTTGTCCTGTAGTCTCGGGAAAAACTCATCGTCGGCGGGGTTGAGGGTGCCGTCGGCGGCCTAGTTCAAATCTTCACATTTTGGTCCTTTTCGCTCCAAATTTGCTCCTTTTTGTATCTTTTTGCTCCAATGACCCTAATTCATCATTCCTGCAACAAAACATCAAAAATACCTTTCTTTAAAGTGTAATATCATTAAAAACAGTATAAAATAAGTATGAAAATCTCAACATATTTTCCTTTTTCAGAAACTCATTCTTCAAAAAATTGAACTTCATTTGAAAAACATTTCAATATGAGTTGGTGTTCCTAAAAAGACATGTTTTATCTTAAAATTTTGTGATAGGTATCTGTCATCTAAAAAATCAATTCTCTCTTTAATGTTTGAATAATATTTTGATACCACAATTTGTGTTGGTTGTTCCTATTCTAAAGAATGTTACAAATCTTCCAAATTCTAAAATTTGACAAGTTAAAGGCTTAGAATAATGAATAATCCAAAGTATAAACAGACTACACCAAAAAACTTTAAAAAAAATTGGCTTTAATCTTATATAAATGAAAAAAAAGTACTACACATTCATTTACATAAAATTAACATTGGGTCTGTCATGATTGGGATGACATTCCTCTTAGCAAAATTTACTTTCATGACCCTAATGAGAGTGATAATCACTGAGTCTCTGAATCTTTAAGGAGAATTTGGATTGTCAATGTTTTGAAGTTAAGATAGTGCTTGAATAAAATTGAACCCGAGTAATCTCCAAAATCCTGAACGTCAACACATTGAAAATAATAAAAATCTTAAGTATCAAAATCTAATTAAAAATAATAATCAAAACTTGAACTTTTGAAATGCGTAGTGAATACGAAACACAAATTGAAATCAAAATTGAAAATAATTAAAAAAATACATTAATATTTTATGAAGAAACATAAAATGAAAAAAAAAATAAAACTAAAAATTGAAAACATGTCAGTTTTTGGAACATCGTCTTTTCAAACAAAACAATAAAATTTCCAAAAAAAATCTTTAGCTTTCAAAAAAAAAAATCACATTTTCAAACAAAACCATCAAGTTTAAGATTTTCAAACCAAACATTAATCAAATCATTCTCATTTGGGTCTGAAGTAAAATTCTCTTAGATTCCCCTTTGTTTTGATTAGCTCTCAAGCTAGATGCAAGCCACCATGCTTTTTATCCTGATATAATCACTTTGTACATCTCTTTGATTGGATATGAGTTTTTTGTATGTTCTATCCTAATGTGTTCAAGTTAATCAGCCCAAACCTCATTCGATTAGGTCATAAGCTAGACGTGAGTCTCCCTACTTTCTATCCTAACCTAATAATCATTTTCACCTCTTAGGCTGAATGTGAGTCTACATGATTTTCATCCTAAAGTGCTCAAATAAGCATAAATTAAAAATCAACAAATTAAATCCAAAGACAACCAACATAACAAATGAACGTGACACAAACTAACAAACATTAAAACACAAATGTAAATCAACAAACCAACAAAATAAACAAAATTAACCAATCAAAAGAATAAAAAAAAATCAACAAACCAACCACATTAAAAAATCAATGAAACTAATATTCCAACATATGAAGATACCATAAAACAAGCATAGAGAATGCACACAATGTAATAAAGTTTGCACTTCTTCGAGTCTGTGAGAAGTTGGTGCTTGCCCATTGTGGCATAATCATGACGAGACCAAGTTGATTGCTCTCAGATTAGTCAGGACAGGTTTTGGAGATCAATTCTTTAGGTTAGTAATCCTAATTATAGATGAGTCTTTTGATAAGTCTCTTTTTAATTTAGCTTATCATAGACTGAAAGAAGTTTGTTTTTGATCCATCAGAAACTATAGCATGCCCTTTGTGGCAGCATCATGAAGCACAAAAATAATATACTATTTTAAGTACCCTTTTATGCCTATTTTTGGTGATATTGCACTTTAAGGAAATGTATTTTTGTTGCAGGTATATCATTTTTAGGCATTTAAAGAAAAAATTGTCAAAAGGAGCAAAGTTTGGAGCAAAAATAGTCCATTTTAGGGTTTGGCATGGTACGCCACACTGGCGCATGATGTGCTAGGCACAACATTTTTAAATTAAGATGGTTTAAGACAAATTTTGTTCAAATTTTTAAGGGGACACTTGTTCTAAGAACTCCATGGAGTGATTCAATGCATTTAAACACTATGGAAGGTTTGAATTTGAAGGAATTTGACTCTTGGATCAAGGAGGCACATCTTTTGAAATTCAAAGTTTAGACTTTTGAATTTTGGAGGGAAATTGAAACACGTTTGAGAGGAAGCAACCCAAAAGGAAGAGGGACTTCTAGAGTGTCACGAGAGGGAGAGAGAGAGAATTGGCGTGATTTAGAGAAAGAGAGAAGAGGAGATTTTATTCTATGGTTGTAATAGGAGATGGAAGGTGAGAGATTTCTTCTTCATTACATTTCTAAGAGAGAATTGGGAGTGATTGTATAGAGGGAAAGGCTTGGAGAGAACTTATAGGGATTTGCTTGGGAAGAATTATGAATTAAGTTGTATTTTTCATCTTTTTTGTTTGTAAACTTATTTTTATATATGAAATCCATGTTTTATCATATCATTCTCATGAATTCTGAGTAGTCTTCTTTAACCTTCTCCCTACTTTGAAGAAATGGTTTTGTGAAGAATTGATTTTATTTTCTACAGTTTTAAATGTCAATAATTTGTGATGATTTGAACTTCGATCTTTATTTACTTTTTGATCTGGCCAATTGAATTGTTAAAATGTGTTGAGAAATATATGTTCTGAAAAGGGGATATGATTTCTACAATAAAGGGAGAATCACATTTGTGTTTATGGGGAGTATTTCATCCATGGGATTGGGTGCAAATAAACAGGAAAATATACTTCGTTGGATGTAGAATTGGATGATTTTAAGGCGACAAATTAGAATCCCCAATTTAGTTCAATTGATTGGAAACTAATGTGAGCATGTTAGCCCTCAGGTGAGGGATTAGAGTGAGGAGCTCTAGAGTGACAACCAATATCCTCCCAGCTTAACCACGAAATTAGGGACCAAACTCTGGATTAATCAATGTTCTTTATAGTGCTTGGGAGAGGGTAGAGAATATGATTGCTCCTATTTGGCACAAAACAATTTTAAAATATATTTTTCAAATGAATTCAATTTCTTCACAAACCATATTTTTATTGTAAAGGGGAAGGATGTTTTCTCATACTTAAACTTTTCGTCAACAAAAACCTTTATTTTATTTTAGCAATTTACTTTTAAAATTTTAGCATTTAGTTTAATTTACTTGTTATAGTCGTTGTATTTTAATTAGCATTCACTTATTACTTAGTATTCAAACTTCGCACTTTACTTTTTAAATTTTTAAAATTGTACTTTACATTATAATCTTAAGAACTTATTTACAGGCATTTCCAACTTCCCTATGGGATCAAAATCTAGAACTCCATTAGAGCCTTTTATTACTTGAGTGATATGTGTACTTGCGTTATTTTAAAAGGGGATTTGACAGTTTAAAGATTTTTAAAAGATAAAATTATTTTAACTGAAGTTATTTTGTTGGCATTAATTTGCATATTTGTTATTGTATCTACCGTGTGTATTTTGTAATATTGGAAAATATTTGCAAAATTAACACACTAAATCCACCCGCACCAATTCCAAGCTAAGAAATAACCTTAAAATTCAAGATTGGAGCAGCCTTAGAAGAGCCTTAGGTTCAAATTCGTGAAAATCAAAAGAAAAAAGGAGGTGGTCTGGGTGAAATTTGGGCTCTTAAGAATGAACCTTCAGCTCAGTTGAACCAACATTTAGGCGCCAACTTTTGGTGCCTAAGTGCTAGGTTCTCAGGTTGCCGGCTCTTAGGCACCAGGTTTCAGTACCTAGGCGTTAGTGGCCAATTTTTATATTTTTTTAATTATGCTAATTCTACAACAGTTGAAATTCATTTGAGTATACAAAACCTTGTTGTAGCTGCCAATTCATGTGTGATTAAACCTGCTATTATCCAAATGGTACAAAACAATCAGTTTGGAGGAACACCAAATGAAGATTCAAATTTACACCTTGCTAGTTTTTAGAATTTTGTGCTACATTTAAATATGGAGTGTCGAATGATGCTATTAGACTTAGAATTTTTCCTTTTTCACTGAGGGATAAAGCTAAGATGTGATTAAACTCCTTAGCACCCAAATCTATCAGAACTTGGGGAGACTTATCACAAAATTTTTATCTAAATATTTCCCACCTTCAAAAACTACTAAGCTTAGAAATGATATTACATCTTTTTGTCAGTTTGAAGGGGAATCAATTTATGAAGTCTGGGAAAAATTTAAAGATCTCCTTAGGAAGTGTCCACACCATGCGTTGCCAGACTGGTTAATAATTCAAACTTTTTATAATGGATTAGTTGGATCCCTTAGATCAATACTTAACGCTGTTGCTGGTGGATCACTAATGTCAAAATCATTTGATGAAGCATATTCATTAATTAAAGAGATGGCTACTAATAATTTTCAATGGCTCTCAAAAAAGGTAAATCCAAAAAGAGTAGCTAGTATTCATTATTCTGATGCAATATCTATAT
Organism: Phalaenopsis equestris; assembly: GCF_001263595.1. Taxonomy (NCBI): domain Eukaryota; kingdom Viridiplantae; phylum Streptophyta; class Magnoliopsida; order Asparagales; family Orchidaceae; genus Phalaenopsis; species Phalaenopsis equestris. The sequence goes on from NW_018252625.1 coordinate 8,325, forward strand.
TAGCTGCTCAAATAACTGCTATATCGAAGAAGATAGATCAATATAGAATAAATTATTCTCAAACAACACCTGTGCTTGAGGAGAACTCATTTGGACAAATGGTAAAATCTCAATCTTCTTATGAAACTTTAAATGAAATAAAAAATCATTCTAATAATCTGTATGCCAATTATTATAGTCCAGGATGGAAGAATCATCCAAATTTTAGTTGGAGTAACAATAATTCAAATACTGTAATTCCATAATGGGGAAACAATGCTGCAAACCCAGTGGGAAGCTCCAACAATCAAGGAAATCAAGATTATAAATCTTATTACCCCCCCAGGATTTAATAATTTGCAAAATAAGGAGAAAAGTTATCAATGGAAGAATTGTTATCAATGGAAGAATTGATATTATGGAAGCATTAATATTGCAAATGGGAGGTCAAGTACAAAGTCAAGGAGCTGCTATTTAAAACATGGAAAATTAGATGAGATGGAAATAGACCTCCAGGAACATTGCCTAATAATGTTGAAGTACATCCTCAAGATCAAAACAACAAGGAGCAAATTAAAACTATTCAACTGAGAAGTGGAAAATAATTAGAAGAAAGAGTTCAATGAGAAATTGAAATTGAAAAAGATGGGGTGGAAAATGAAATGAAAATGAAAATTATGGTGAAGATTTTCATGTGAGTCAGAAAGTTCTATTAAATCAATGAAAATCACTGTAGAAAGACCACCACCTTCATTTCCTCAAAGATTGAAGCAAAAGTATAAAGATAATCAATTTTCAAAATTTTTGGAAATTTTGAGGAAATTAACAATAAACATTCCATTTGTTGAAGCTTTGGAACAAATGCCAAGCTATGTGAAGTTCATGAAGGATATACTTAATAAGAAAAAGAAGTTTGTAGATAATGAGATGGTTGGACTTAGTGAAAAGTGTAGCACTATAATTCAAAAAAAGCTTCCTGAAAAACTTAAAGATCATGGAAGTTTTATAATTATTTGTGCTATTGGAAAACAATTTTATTGAAAAACATTATGTGATTTAGGAGTCAGTATTAATCTTACGCCGTTATCAATTTTCAGAAGGTTGAATTTAAGAGATATTTTACCTACAACTGTAACTCTTTAGTTAGCTGATCATTCGATTATCTATCCTAAAGGAGTTATAGAAGATGTTTTAGTAAATGTTGATAAATTTATCTTTTCTGTGAACTTTATTGTATTAACTTTATTGTATTATGAACTTTATTGTATTAGAATATGGAGGAAGATAAATAAGTTCCTATTATTTTAGAAAGACCATTCATAGTCACTAGAAGAGCTTTGATAGATGTGTAGAATGGAGAACTAACTATGAGAGTTAGTGATCAAGAGGTTACATTTAATATTGTAAAATCAATGAGATACCATTCAAAAGAGCAAGAGGTTGAATACTTCAGAATGGATATTAATGAGTATTTAAGCCATGAATATATCAAAAAGACATATGAAAGTGAATTTAAAAAGGAATATATGGAATATCAAGATGAGGATAAAATCCAAGATGAGTCTATGGAAGTGGAAATTTGGAGTAACTGTAAATAAGGAAAGACTTGGGGAGAACTTCTATGAATTTTCTTGGGAATGATTGTGATTTAAGTTGTATTTTTCATTTCTTTTGTTTGTAAACTTGTTTTTATATATGAAACACATATTTTATCATATCCTTCTCATGAATTCTGAGTAGTCTTCTTTATTCTTCTCCCTACTTTGAAGAAATGATTTTGTGAAGAATTGATTTATTTTCTACGGTTTTAAATGTCAATAATTTGTGATGATTTGAACTCCGATCTTCATTTACTTTTTGATCTGGCCAATTGAATTGTTAAGATGTGTTGAGAAATATATGTTCTGAAAAGGGGATATGATTTCTATAACAAAAGGAGAATCACATTTGATTTCATGAGAGAGTATTTCATCCATGGGATTGGGTGCAAATAAATAGGGAAATATATTTCATTGGATGTAGAATTGAAATATTTTAAGGTGACATATTAGAATCCCCAATTTGGTTCAGTTGATTGAAAACTAATGCTAGCATGTTAGCCCTCTGGTGAAGGAGTAGTGGGAGCTATGGAGTGACAGTCAGTATCCTCCCAGCCTAATTACATAATTAGGGTCAAAACTCTGGTTTATTCAATTTCTTTATAGCGCTCAGGAGAGGGTAGAGAATAAGATTGCTTCTATTTGACACAAAATAGTTTTTAAATATATATTTTCAAATGATTTTAATTTCTTCACAAGCCATATTTTCATTGTAAAGGAGAAGGATGTTGTCTCATACTTGAACTTTTTGTCAACAAAAACCTTTATTTTATTTCAAAAATTTACTTTTGAAAGTTTAGCATTTAGTTTAATTTACTTGTTATAGTCATACATCTGAATATTTAGTAGCATTTCATTTAAGTTGTTTAACTTCAAACTTTGTACTTTCTTTTGTTTTTATTTTTAGTTTATAATAGAATATAAATAACTAGCTGATATATACATTTCTAGCTTCCCTGATGGATCGATATCTAGGACTCCATTAGAGCCCTGTATTACTTGAACGATATGTATACTTGCGTTATATGTAAAAGGGAATTGGGACTTTAAAAGAGGTTTTAAGGATAAATTATTTTCATTAAAGTTAGATTATTGTTTTGGTTACATTGCATCATTATTATTAATTTAATATCAATTTCCCAAATCCCGCATCACATCACGATGTGATCATGTTGATTGATTTTGGGTGGGTCAGTTAGGGTTGATTTTGGAAGTCATTCCTTTAGACTTATAAATCAGAAATACAGTGAATCTATAATATTTCATTTGCAGTATATCCATCAAACACCCCACAAAATATATTTGAGCCTTCTTCAAGTCCATTGGAAGTTGGAGCTGGCCATTTGTGTTAACATCATAATGTGACTTGGTTGATTGATCTCATATTAGATGTGGAGTAATTATGTCAGTTGATCCTTTGAGTCAGTAAATTTAAGTTAGGGTAAGTTTACTCCTACTCAGTATACTCATCACACATCAGAAGAGGTTCGCTAAATTTAGTTTGATCTTATTCAAGCTATCCACAAGTTTGATTTTTATTCATCAAAATTTGGAGTGTTCACACAGCAACATCATGATGTGATCAGGTTGATTGATTTAAAGATGATCAAAGTTGGTTCTCTGGGTCAATCCTTTGGCTTGTAAACTTGAGTTAAGGTAAGTCACTTGACAAATCTTCCTTAGAACTCATCAATTTTGGTTGGATTAATCCAACCCCAACAAAATTGGTTTCATAGAAGAGTAAGATAGGGTAGAGTATGTTTATGTAACTGATCCCTAGAGTCAGTCATTATACGACTCAGAGCTATGAACACCTCACTAAGTTAGTGTGGACTAAATTCATAAAAGTAAGCAAGGTTAGCTGATGCCGATGAATTTATGGGTCCAATCAATTTAGTACTTTAAAATAGTAAATATAAGATTGGTCAATGGGTAGATTTTCAATTTTATAGTTTATTGAATGCCTACAAAAGATATTCTCATTTCTGAGTTTTGTGAGCCTTTCATTAATAATAGTTGGTCATACGGGTCCACACCTTGGTTGAATAAATCAAGAGAACAGTTAGACTGATTATCCTCTAGTATAGTTATTGAACACCTTAGGGTTTAGGTAGTTAGATTTTCTTTGTCCTTGACCATTACCATTATATTCCATAGGTCTAACTAAGGGCCCATGGAAAGTTGGAGTACACCTCCGTGGAACCATCACAATGAGATCATGTTCATTAAGTTCACAACAATCACGACTGTTGTTGCATTTTATTGCTTTGGTTAGTAATTCTTAGTTAAGGTAATTCTTTTAACGGTTTCTTTGCTTAGTTTAGTTCATCGAACTACAAAGGTGAATCATTTTTTCTTTCTCGGGTTCATCAATTGTTGTTGATTTTTATATTGGGCTCAATAAAGTCTAGTGTCTTGGCTAATTAAATCTAAGATAGGTCCTAAGTATAGTTATTGAACACCATTGAGTTAGGATCAATGCTCCTAACTAGTGTTGACTAGAGAAATGGGTTGGAATTGGTTCTCCACTGTTCAGATAAGGCCTCAACAAAGCCCTCACACGGAGCAACTGTGCTTAATGCTTTTACTATATTTTTGGGTATAATAAGAAAATATTTTGGCTAATCAAAACTAAGTTAGGAGCAAACAAATTCTTGTCAGGAACCTTCCTTGTTTTAGTCATTGAACACCCAAAAACAAATAAACAAACAAACTAAACTTCTCGGTTCATTGACCTCAGTCCTCGTGAAGGATTCAATAAGTCAATGTCTTGGATAAATAAATTTAGTAGAGAGTATGTGGAGCTTCTCTCTAGTATAGCCATTGCACACCGAAGAAGAAATCTTACAAGCCTAAAGCCCAGTAGTTCACTTCTAAAATAGATGGTATGCTCTTTGGGTAGATGCAAGTTTTTGATCTTTCTACTTTTTAAATTAATCACTTGACTAGTTTTCATGTTTGATATCACTCATATTTTCTATCCTAATCTAGTCACCCCTGTGTTCCTCTTTAGTTGAAAATGAGTTCTTGTGTTTTCCTTTCCAATGTGTTCGGGTACACAATACAAAACAATATGAAACAAAACAACATAAAGCAAAACAACATGAAACAAAATAAAATGAAACAAAACAAAACAACTCAAATCAATTTTCCCAATGGAGTTAAATCAACTCTTCCTTCGATTAGCTCTCATGTTAGATGTGAGCCCGCATGGTTTTCTATCCCGTCATATTCAACATGCTCATCTCTTTAGATTGAATGTGAATCTACATGGTTTCCTACAATAATATGTTTATGTGAATCAAAATTCTCAACATGAGTCTTCAGTGGACCCTATCAATAGGAAACACTAAAGCTTTAAATGAATCAAAATTTTGATTCTCAATCCAAAATTTGAACTTAAAAGAATATCAAAGTTCACAAGTCTATAGGGGGGGTTCATTTATCAACCTCACTTTTGGTCAACTTCATAGTCACTCCAAACATTTAAAATGAAATTAAAGCAAATAACATCAAATGAAAATCAAAAGTAGTTAGCTTCAACCAAACCCTAAAATTGGATGTTAATTACAAATTCATGTTCAAAATAAACTCAAACCAACTCAAAACTCAAAATATAATCAAATTGAGATGAAAACATCAAATTTAATCAATTTGAAGCTCATCTGAGGTGTCATCAAGGAAACCTTAATTTTCTTTGTTACAAGATAGGACCCACACTTTGACCCCAATTTGCTTTCCTTAGAGATTTCTCTGACCAAAACTTACTCCTATCATTGGACTCCTTGAGGTTTTCTCGTCTAGATGAACAGAGGCTGTCATTTTGGCAGAAACTCCTAAATTTTCACTCCCAGGTGCTCTCACACCTCTAGGTGATGAGTAAAAACCATCTAGGTCTCCTCTAGTAGAAAAAATGTTACAACAGGACTCTGCACGTAGAGCTACGTGCGGAGTCCAATGAAATTACATCGTGGGACGTGCGGAGTCCAATGAAATTACGTCGTGGAGGTGGAAATTACATCGTGGAGGTGATCGGCCCGATAATACAAGGAAATATTCCCCTTGTGTTTTTCAGGTGTTATTGTGGGTTATTCAGGTGTTATTGTGTGTTATTCAAGTATTATTGATGTGTTATTATGTTATTATAACAACGAGAATATTCCCAAAACACAATAACACTTGAATAACATACAATAACACCTGAATAACACACAATAACACCTGAATAACACAAGGGGAATATTCTTTTGTGTTACCGGGTCGATGACCTCGACGACGTAATTTCATTGGACTCCACACGTAGCTCTACGTGCGGAGTCCTGATGTAATTTTTTTTTCCTCCAGCTCCTCTGCTCCACAAAGCAGTGGTCTTGCCCTTCGTAAAGTGCTAAAAGAATGTCTACACCAAGAATAAACACCCCTATACATCTAGTGTTGTGATAGCGCCCCAACGCCATCACAGCAGTGCACTCGTGCTTGGCTCCATCTTGTTGCATCTACACCAATGCAGCTTTGCATTGGCGCATCTGCAACAATGCAGCTTTCCTGCCCTGTAGAAGTAACTAATGTGAGCGCCTTGTGGGGCGATGCACCCACTGTGGTTATTGTTCCCAATGTTTTGTATATGTAAGGATTTATGAAGGTGACACCACTACTTGAAGATTTTAATCGCTGACAATGGCGCCAAAAACGTGATCTCTGAACACTTAATGCTTATGCACAGTATAACAATAGTTCTGATGGTATTTTTCACTTATATTTCCTTATTTTGCAACAAAACAAAAAACTTGATCCTGAAGAGAAATAAGAAATTAACTTTTTAATTTATATATATTTATATTGGGATACTAAGAAAGTATACGTATCGTTATCATGTAATATAGGACTTTTTAATTAAGACCTGAATATGGAACCCACATGGAAGATTATGCAATATGCACTTTTTAGAAAGTTTTTCTATTTTTAAAAAGATAATTACTTAAACTAAAAACAATTTTTGCAGGAATTTAAAATTTAAATATTTTTAGTATTTTTGATATTTTAACGAAATGTAACAACTTAAAAAGATAACTTATGTTTTTGTAGAAAAAAAGTTCTTAATATGAAAATATCTTTCTTCATATCATGAATCAGTAATAAGTATAGAAATTCTTTTGTGAAAAGTATGCAAATTGTGTTGTGCAAATA
>NW_018252625.1:15734-17306 GCF_001263595.1 Phalaenopsis equestris
AAGTCTCGATTAAAACCAAAAGTAGTCTAAAACAAAAAGATAAAAAATTATCTCAAGTCCTCCGCCAAACTCTTGAAGTTCCTTTGAATCTCTTCTCTTTTACATTCACTCAAAACAAAATAACAAAAAAGAATAAAGTAAATAAAAAGTGGTTCCTGAAAATCTCTCCGAACTAACTCCCTTTGCCAATATTTACAGAATTTGCCAATATTTACAGAACTCTCTTCTAATACCTCTCTTCTTTCTTTTATATTTTTCCAAGAGGTGTCGTGGGATCTCTTCAAAATATGTCTTGATTCGATGTATTTACCCAAGAGATGCATACTTTCATGATAACATCAAAATAAACCAAGTTGGGGGCTTTAACCTGTCTCAAAAACCTCTTCAAAATTTGTGAAAATCAATTTTACTTATCTAGTAACTGCCATTGGCGCTTAAGCGCGATCTCAGCCTTCTCTGTTTAACCGGCGCTAAAGTACCGGATCTGACGCTTAGGCGCTAAAACTCTTTTGCACAATTTTTCACCTTTTTGCTCTAAATTTGATCCTTTTTCACTCCTGTAAGCATTTTTTCCATTTTTTTACTTGTATATGCAAGAAAAATACAAAAATACCTTCCATTAAAGTGCAATATCTCAAAAATAGGTATAAAAATATGTTTAAAAATACTATATATTTTAGGTGTATTAAAATCCCCCAAACTTAAAATGTTACTTGTCCTCAAGTAACACTTCAATCTTTAAAAACTAAATAAGTATGATTATGTATATGAGTTTTTTTAGAAGTTACTAAAATTTAGATTTAGAAATATAGCAGTCCGATTTAGGAAAAATATTTAATAAATGAAACAAACTTAAAGTTTAGAAATTTTTAATGTTAAGAAATATGAAAATAAGAGTTTCAATCTAATTCAAAAATATTGTAGATTTTTTAAATTTAGAATTTAGTCCTTTTATTATCTCCACTTAAAAATTTTTATTAAGAATAATTTTATTTATCATATTATATTCCTAAGCTTATAAGTTTCTCAAGTCTTATACTTTAAAAAGATCAAATGTAGAACCAATTTTTTATTAGACACTAATCCTGAAGCTTCTCCTCCCTTATATTTCTTTTCTTTTATTTTTCTTTTTTTTTCTTTTTTTTCTTTTCTTTTCTTTTTCTTTTTCTTTTTCTTTTATCTAAATTTTTCAAAAATACAATTTTTCTTACTAAAGATAGTAAGTTATATTAATCATTTTCTATAATAAAAATTTTTAACTTAAAAGTTTTTCTTCATTGCTTAAAATTTTAATTAAATTTTCTTACTCATTTCTAAAATCAAATTTTACTTCCCTAATATAACTTCATATACATAATCAATTTTTCTTTTAAAATCAAATTCACTTGTAGTACATTTGAGAACAAATAAAATTCCAGTTTTGAAAATGTTTTTCATCCCCCCAAACTTAAAATTTTTTAACAGTTTAAACAGTTTAACGTCAGATAATTATATAGGCAAGAAATAAAAATTGAAATAATATGCTAACATAAATTTTAACATCCTAATTATACAAGTATAAAACTAAAGACA
>NW_018252625.1:17415-18281 GCF_001263595.1 Phalaenopsis equestris
ACACACTAACATGATAAAAGAAAAATACAGGACATCAGTTTCTGAATTTCAAGTTCAAGATCTAAGCTAGCAAGACTTTCTACTTTATAACAGATATGAAATTAAGTTAAGTTCTAGACTAACTAAATCACAGTACTAAACACAGAACAACAACTACTACCCTTAAATTTAAAAATAAAATGAAATACTATCTAACACAACAATCATAACGACAACAAAAACATAAAAATTTAAAACACAACATAAATCATAGTCCAAAACAACACACAGATGCAAATGTAGCAAGCTCAGACCACATAGTTCACATCATATTACAACCATAAAATGAATCTCTTAGCTCTACTCTTCATCCTCAGAATCAATGCTGTATCATTTTTCTGCAGGTTCATAATCAAGATATCGAGGATATGGAGGAAATTGCACTCCTGGTTCACCTCTAATCTTTCTCTCCAAAGATGAGTAGAATTTCTCTTCATAATCACTCTTCCTTCTATAACTATTAGTATGATCTGTAAAACACTCTAAATTTTATACCTTATCAGCGGTAAAATTGATATTATCCATCATATTCTGTAATAACTCATCCTGAGTCTTAGTATCACCTCTAGATGTAGAAGCACGAGAAGTATATGGTCGTGATGAAGATGCAGTAGAGGTAGATGCAACAGAAGGCTCTAATCCATAACTTCTGGAAAATCCTGCTCTCTAGCCAAAAATCAAATGCTCAAAATAAGTCTTCACATTCACCTTTGTAATGGGCTTTAGAGGTAACATAACTTCCTCCCAATTATCATACTCCACTCCAGCCTGCTTTCATAATAAAAATATCAAGGAAGCAAATCTCATACCTGCAGTTGTAGCAGCAG
>NW_018252625.1:19023-21564 GCF_001263595.1 Phalaenopsis equestris
TCTTGGTGTCATTCTACAAATTTGATAAATTCCAAAAATAACTTTAAAAATCAAGTTTAAATCACTAAACTAAACTTCCAAAAGCACTAACTAAACATCCCAAGCAATTTCCATAGATTTTTCTTCACTTTTCACCATGAATAGTAAATTTTTGAAATCTTCCAAATGTACTCAAAATATATGGTGAAAATCCAAAGCTTTTGCATAGAAGTAAAACTCTTAAATTAAGGAACTTGGATCTAGCAATTCTCACTCGATTCCACCAAGAAATCTTAAAATTCCACTTGCCCTAACCCTTAAAACCTTGATTTTGCTTTGGGGAAGATGATATGAGGTGTTAAAAATGGTATTTTTGGGCTTAAAATTCACTTTTAACAGTTCGCGAACTGGTTTTCGTGAATTGGCGCTTAAGTGCGGGTAAGTGGCTCTTAGGCACGGGTAAGTGGTGCTTAGGCGCCAGTGCACAATTTTTTAAATTTTTAATTTTTAAGTAAAATGCCATAATGCCCTATTAACCTAAGTAAACCACCCTTAAATGGTTTCATAGCACTTAAATGACTATTTTTACTTCCTATAACTCTCTTATATCTCAAAATTCTCTTTAATAACTATTTCAATTCGAGGCTAAAAATAACACAAATTTTCACAAAAAAAAACTTATATTAATTCACAAACGAATACAAATACATTTAACACTTAGTTCTCTCTTCAAATAGTCTTGGATGATAAAATTTTCCTAAGTACAAAACACTTAACACACATTTTACAATTAAACACATAAGTGACACAAACACTAAACACAAGCCATAAACACTAACACACTTAAAAACATGACTCCAAAAACACAATTCCTAACACTTAACTTAATGTCACTCTTCATTAGAAGGAACAAATTCTTGTCTTTCAGTAGTCTCTCCAGGAATATAGAATTGATAAAACGGACGGTGGTGACGAGCTCTGATACTATCTTCTTCAATCCACTTCTGCTTTATGAACATCGTCTTATCTACTAATTGCATCCTAAGTTGCAACCCACTATGTTCTAGATGAGCATGCAATCCAAGCACCTTAGTCTCTAATACAGATATAGTATTCTTCATCTTGTTGATCTTCTCCGATATCCCTTCAATACTAACGGCTAAGAAACTGTTATACATCTCCTGTGCACTTTGATTAATGAACTTCTTCTTCATGGCTTCTTCCTTCTTCTTCAAACCCATCGCCCATGAAGAAATTTTCTCTAAATCTCTCTCTTTCTTAGACTTTTAGGGCTAAAAATAATCCGGGGTGAAATTCCTTCACAAACCCCTTCTATTTATAGGCCTAATCCCCCTCATAACTCCTAGGCACGATTAGAAACTGCCAAGAGACGTTTATTCCAACTAAATTGCAGTTATACCTTATAGAAATCAAATTTTGTACATGTGATTAAACTGCCGCGCTTAAGTGCCGAATTTGGCGCTTAAGCGCCAGTGCACATTTTTGCACCAGTCAACTTAATGTCCAAATTCTCATTCTAACATGTCTAGAATACTAAATAAAGTCTAAAAATCATTACTAGCACATAATAAATTCAAAAATACTACCCTAAATTTCTTAATCAGACTCAAAACAACAGTCAATTAATCAGATACTACCCTAAATTTCTTAATCAGACTCAAAACAACAGTCAAAGCAAAAAACACGCTCATAACTATGAGTTGCCTCCCACAATGCGCTTGGTTTTACTTCGTCAGCCCAACTTAACCAGTGCTCATTCTGGTTGACCCAACATCAATCCATCATTATATTCATGAGATCCCCTATATAATAAGGTTTCAGTCTATGTCCATTCACTTTAAAAATTTTCTCAGATTTAGGATCTTTAATATCCACAGCTCCATAAGGATAAACTTTATCACAACAAATGGGCCCATCCACCTAGACTTAAGTTTTCCTGGAAATAATCTTAAGCTTTCATTATATAACAAAACTTGTTGCCTTGACTGAAAATTTTTAGTAAGAATCTTTCGATCATGCCACATTTTCATCTTTTCATTATAAATCTTAGCACTCTCATAAGATTCATTACTTATCTCTTCAATCTCATTTAATTGTAATAATCTTTTATCACCAGCATCTTTTAAATTATAATTGAACTCTTTAATAGCCCAATATGCTTTATGCTCAAGTTCAATTGGTAAGTGACAGGCTTTCCCAAATATTAGCCTATATGGATCCTATATGCCCATAAAGCATAGTCAAGTTTGACTGACCAATCCATTTTTGCTGGATTCACAGATTTTTCTATAATTCTTTTAATTTCCCAAATGGATAATTCAGTCAAACCACTTGTTTGAGGATGATAAACAGTAGCAATCTTATGATTTATATGATATTTCTTTAATAACTTTTCCATAATGACATTTCTAAAATGACTTCCTCCATCAGTAATGATAACTCTCAGCATCCCAAATCTACAAAATATGTTCTTTTTAAAAAATTTTGCAACACTTTGAGCATCACATCAAGGTAAAGCAACAACTTCTATCCATTTGGATA
>NW_018252625.1:24315-26539 GCF_001263595.1 Phalaenopsis equestris
TTCAAGAAGCTTCTTCTGAATTATCGCACTGCACTCCTCACTAAGTGCAACAGTCTCATTATCTTCAAACTTCCTTTTTATGTTGAGAATATCCTTCATAGACTTTACATAGTTTGGCATTTGTTCTAAGGCTTCAACAAATGGAATATTGATTGTAAGCTTCTTAAATATTTCCAAAAATTTTGAAAATTGCTTATCCAACTTCTGTTGTCAAAGTCTCTGAGGAAATGAAGGTGGTGGTTTTTCTAAATCAATTTTAAATAGGTCTTTTAGAATATTTTGGAGCATCCTCTTTTGATTCTTCAATTTCTTCTTTCTCTAATTCAATCTCTTTTTGAATCCTACCTTCCAACTCTCTTCCGCTTCTAAGTTGTACGGCTTTAACTTGCTCTTTATTCTGGTCTTTTGGATTTGATTTAGTATTACTAGGAAGTGTTCCTCGAGATCTATTACTTAATGAACTTGAAATTTGCCCAATTTGATTCTCAATATTTCTAATTGTAGCTCCTTAACTTTGTAATTGATTACCCATTTGTAACACCACTTCTTCTATAGACAACTTCTTATTCTTAAATTGTGTATTAATGTTGATACCTAGAGGATAAGTAGATCTATAATTATTATTCTCTTGGTTGTTCTAGTTTCCCAATGGGTTTACTTGGTTGTTCCCCCATTGTTGATTATTACCACCCGAATTGTTATTCCAGTTAAAGTTGGGATAGTTCTTCCAACCTGAGTTATAATAATTGAAATATGGGTTATTTTGCTTATTATTTATGGCATTCAAAGCTTCTAATGATGCTTGAGCTTCTAATGATGCTTGAGAATCTACTATTTGGCGTATTGATATCTCTTCAATCATGGAAATTGGTTGAGAAAAATTCATTCCAAATTGGTCTAACTTCCTTGAAATTGCAGCAACTTGATTTGCTAACATAGTAAATGCATTAGTTTCATGAATATTGACTACTTTCTCTGGATTTACCCTCTCAGAAGGCCATTGAAAATTATTGGTAGACATTTCTTCAATTAAAGCATAAGCATCATGAAATAGTTTTGACATCAATGAACCACCAACAACGACACCGATAATAGATCTAAGAGAACCAAATAATTCATTATAAAAGGTTTGAATTATTAACCAATCTGGTATAACATGGTGTGGACATTTTCTTAAGAGTTCTTAAATCGTTCCCCATGATTCATAAATAGATTCCCCTTCAAACTGATTAAAAGATGTAATATCATTTCTAAATTTTGCAGTTTTTGATGGTGGAAAATATTTAGCAAGGAATTTTTGTGCTAAATAACCCCAAGTTCTGATAGATTTAGGTGCTAACTAATTCAAACTCACTTTAGCTTTATCCCTCAGTGAGAAAGGAAATAACCTAAGTTTTATGGCATCATCTAAAACACCATCGTATTTAAATGTAGTGCACAATTCTAGAAAATTGGCAAAATGTAAATTTGGATCTTCAGTTGGTGATCCCCCAAATTGATTATTTGATACCATTTGGATAATAACAGGTTTAAGATCAGATGATTTAGCCACTACGATAAGTTTTTGAATACTACAATGAATTTCATACACAGTAGGGTTGGCATAATCTCTTAAAGATCTAAACTCTTGATAAATTTTAGCATTTTGATTATTTTGGTTTGCCATTTCCGTAATTTTTTTTTGAATTTTTGAAGATTTTTAATTTTTTTGTTTTTTCTGATTTCTCTAATATTTCTTTCTAATTTAGAATTGTAGGGTACTAGTCTTTCAGAACCTGAACTATGCATACACTAATATAAAATAAATAAAATAAAATAAAACATACAAAATAAGATACAATATTTAAAGTTTAAATAAGCCTTTCTAAAAATAGAAATTTACTTAATTTTCTTCCCTGACAACGGCCCAAAAACTTGATCCTGATAGTTTGTATATGTAAGGATTTATGAAGTCGATACCACTACTTGAAGATTTTAATCCCCGACAATGGCGCCAAAAACGTGATCCCTGAATACTTAATGCTTATGCACAGTATAACAATAGTTCTGATGGTATTTTTCACTTATATTTTCTTATTTTGCAACAAAACCAAAAACTTAATCCTAAAGAAAAATAAAAATTTAACTTTTTAATTTATATATATTTATATTTAGATATTACGCAAGTATACGTATCGTTATCAAGTAAAATAGAACTTTTTGATTAAGACCTGAATATCAAACC
>NW_018252625.1:26558-27136 GCF_001263595.1 Phalaenopsis equestris
TTTTTTATTAAGACCTGAATATCAAACCCACAAGGAAGATTATGCAATATGCACTTTTTAGAAATTTTTTCTATTTTTAAAAAGATAATTACTTAAACTAAAAATGATTTTTGCAGGAATTTAAAATTTAAATATTTTTGGTATTTTAGATATTTTAACTAAACAGTAACAACTTAAAAAGATAACTAAAATTTTTGTAGAAGAAAAGTTCTTAATATGATAATATCATTCTTCTTATCATGAATCAGTAATAACTATAAGAATTCTGTTGTAGAAGTATGCAAATTTTGTTGTGCCAAATAGGAAAAATAATATTCTTTACCCTTACTAGAGATGCTATAAAAAATATTGACTAATTTAAAGTTTGAATATCTGATGATCAGCCAGACTGGGAAGATACTAGCTCTCACTTTAGAGTTCCCTTCATTCCCTCCACCTAGGGGCTAGCATTATCGTATCAGAACCCAAAACAATAAACCAAGTTGGGGGCTTTAACCTGTCACTTTAAAGTCCTCTAACTCTACACCCATCAATGAATATTTCCCTATTTATTTGCACTCAATCATATGAACTACATT
>NW_018252625.1:27146-28008 GCF_001263595.1 Phalaenopsis equestris
GAAAATATGTTGAGATTTTCATACCTATTTTACACTGATTTTGATGATATTACACTTTAAAGAAGGGTATTTTTGATGTTTTGTTGCAGGTATGATGAATTATGGTCATTTGAGCAAAAAGATGCAAAGAGGAGCGAATTTGGAGCAAGAAGGACCAAAATATGAAGATTTGAACTAGGGCGCCGACGACGAGCCCAACGGCGCCGACGACGGGTTTCTCCCTAGAGTCTAGATTTGAACGAGGCTGCCGACGGCGAGAACTGCGGTTCTCTCAACGGGTGTAATGAATGTGGATAATTTTTGAGGGGATGCTTAGGCAACTCCTGGGAAAACTCTTCTACAACTTTAAGAGACATTTTGGGCCGAAAATAAGAGAGTCCAGTGGTAGTGTCCTCTGAGTTTTTGTTGTTTGTAGAGTGTAGAGTTTAATTTAGGTTTAGTATTGTGAGGAATTCTTTGAGAGATTGTAAGAGTGGAGGGAAAGTGAGAGATTTCTTCCTCCTTGCCGCTTCGAAGAAGAATTCTGTGTGATGTAAAGAAAAGAAGAGATTCAGGGGAAATTTGAGGAGTTTGCTTATGTAGGAATTAGAGATAAGTGATATTTACTTATTGAATTTTGTATGACGTTACTTTTATATATATATTCCAAGTTTTGTCGTATTTTCTCCATGAGTTCTGCTCCATGAGTTCTTCCCCATGAGTTCTTAGTTGTTTTCTTATTCTTTCTCCTTGTGTTGAGATTTTGTGAAATGGTGATTTAAATTGGTTGAGCCATGAGAATGTTAAAGAAGTTGTGATGATCTTTTAACTTCGATCTTAATTTAATTTCAATATGGCCAATTTATTTGTTAAAATATGTTGA
>NW_018252625.1:29611-30457 GCF_001263595.1 Phalaenopsis equestris
TGCAGATTGCTGCAATATCAAAGAAATTAGATCATTATAGAATGAATTATTCTCCAACACCTACTATGATGGAAGATAATTCATTTGGGCAATTTGTGAATGTTCGAACTTCGTATGAGACTTTAAATTCTATTAATAATAGACCCAACAATCCTTATTCGAACTATTATAACCCAGGTTGGAAGAATCATCCTAATTTTAATTGGAATAACAATTCTTCTACAAATCAACAATGGGTGAACAACCCAGTGACCATTGGGAAATTCATCCAACCAAGGAAATGTTAATTATAGACCTTCTTATCATCCAGGATTTAACAGTAAAACTCAATTTAAGGAAAAGAAGTTGTCAATGGAAGAGATGATACTAAATATGGGTCAAAAATTGCAGGATCAAGGAAATCAATTACAAATTCAAAATTGAAGCCAAATAATAGGATAGCTTAGGAAGTCACCGAAGTTCTCAGAATATTGAAAATCAATTGGGGCATATCACTACTGCGTGTAGTAACCAAACATTGGGAACTTTTCCTAGTACTGTGGAACCTAATCCTAAAGATCAAGGAAAAGAACAGATAGTTGCTAGTGTTTGGGCAGATGCCTGTCTCAGCTTAGACATCTAAAAAGCTTTTGTGGTATTTTGGTGAGGGTTTTGAACATTTTGGGGATGTGATTAAGTTGAGAAGAAGATTGTATTTAATAAAATACTTTAATAAAAATTAATTAAATATTATATATTTGTTTACACTTTAAAAAATTACATAAACCAAAAGATAAACAATTTTCCAAGTTTATAAAAATTCTTAAGAAATTAACGGTAAATATTCCTTTCGTAGAAGCTTTAGAG
>NW_018252625.1:30778-31677 GCF_001263595.1 Phalaenopsis equestris
TAGAAGATGTGTTAGTAAAAGTTGATAAATTTATCTTTCCTGTGGATTTCAATGTTTTAGATATGGAGGAAGATAAAGAAATACCTATAATTTTAGGGAAAACTTTTTTAGCTACTGGAAAAGCTATGATAGATGTTCAAAATGGAGAATTAACTATAAGATTTAACGATCGAGAAGTGACTTTTAACATTGCAAAATCTATGAAATACCCTACTGTTGAAAGAGAAAATGAATATTTTCACATAGAAATTAGTGAAGATCTATTAAACGAGCATTTTAAAGAACATTTTAAAGAGAAAGAACATTTTAATGATAGAGATAAAGTTATTTTGGATGAAATAGAAAATAAAGAATTAGATTATGTTCAGGAAAGATTTGAGATGCTGGATATTACAAGAAATACTGATAAGAATCTAGTTCCGTCAATTATAAAACCACCTGATCTTGAGTTAAAAATATTGCCTAACCACTTGAAGTATGTGTTTCTGGGAAACTTATCTACATTACCTGTTATTATATCTCCAGATTTAAATGATTTGCAAGAGCAAAGACTTTTGGATACATTAAAAAGATATAAGCAAGTTTTTGGTTGGACCTTGGCTGATATTAAGGGAATCAATCCTTCGATATGTATGCATAGAATTATACTAGATGAACAATATAAACCAAGAGTCGATCCACAAAGGAGATTAAAACCAATGATGAAAGAAGTAGTCAAGAAGGAGATTTTGAAATAGTTGGATAATAGAATTATATATCCTATTTCAGACAGTGCTTGGGTAAGTCCAATTCATTGTGTTCCTAAGAAAGGAGGAGTGACTGTTGAAGCAAAAGAGAATAATGAATTAATACCTATCAGACAAGTTACTGGGTGACGTATTTGCATTGATTATAAAAAA
>NW_018252625.1:32593-33533 GCF_001263595.1 Phalaenopsis equestris
TTGATAGAAAGGGAACTGATAATCAAATTACTGATCATTTGTTAAGATTAGTAAACCATGAATTATCTGACACTGACAATGAAATTACAGACAGTTTCTCTGATGTACAACTTTATAATATTAATGAGTGGAAAATACCATGGTATGTTGATATTGTTAATTATATTGTAAGTGATATTATTGTCAGCTATGCTGACATTACAACAACAAAGAAAATTCATTCATGATGTGAAAGCATAATTTTGGGATAAACCTAATTTATATAAACAATGTAAGAATCTTATTATGACAAGATGTGTACCTTATGTAGAAACTGAACTAATCATTAAGAAATGTCATGATTCTGAATTTGGAGGATATTTTGGGATTGATAAAACTACTTATAAAATTTTACTAGTTGGATTCTATTGGCCTACTCTCTTTAGAGATGTTTACAGATACATAAAAACTTGTGATCGATGCCAACGAGTAGGCAATATATCTAGAAGAAATGAAATGCCTCTGAGTTTCATGTTAGAAGTTGAGATCTTTGATGTTTGGGGATTAGATATCATGGGACCATTTATTCCTTCATCTGGGAACTTATACATATTAATTGCGGTATACTACGTTTCAAAGTGGATTGAAGCACAAGCTTTATCTCATTGTGATGCTAAAAGTTTTTCAAGGTTTTTAATTAAAAATATTTTCATTAGATACAAAATGCTGAGAGTGATTATCACTGATGGAGGATCCCATTTTAAGAATAAATACATTCAGAGATTGGCAGAAAAGTTTAATATTATTCATAGAATCTCTACTTCCTATCACCCTCAAACCAGTGGGTTAGCTGAAGTTTCTAATAGAGAGATTAAACAAATACTTGAAAAGGCTGTAAACCCTAGTAGAGTAGATTGGTCTACTAGACTGGATACCGCATTATGGGCTTACAGGACTGCTT
>NW_018252625.1:33704-34861 GCF_001263595.1 Phalaenopsis equestris
GAAGATTAACCAGAAGAACTTTGAACCAGGACAAGAAGTTTTGCTCTACAATACAAGGCTGAAGTTATTTCCTGGGAAATTGAAGTCTCGTTGTTTAGGACCCTTTACCGTGACTCAAGTTTATACTTACGGAGCTGTTGAAATTCAAGATAAAAAAACTGGGAATAGATTTAAAGTAAATAGACATAGATTAAAGCCTTATTTTGAGGGTAAAAGACCAAATTTTAAAGAGGTTTTAATGATCAGTCAACCTGAATAATATCTGAATAGGTCAGGCTGACGACGGTAAACCAAGCGCTATTTGGGAGGCAACCCATAGTTAACTTTATTTTTATTGCAATTATAGTAGTTTTATTTGAAATTATCATTATTTTGTGGTTGTATTGAACTCTAATGCTCATATTTACCCTTGAATCATCATAAAAAATGGATCCATAGAGAAAATCAGAACGCATTCGGACAGAGCGAAACTGTGAAATTTGTGCCTTGGGCGTCGACGGCGGGCTCGACGCCGCCGAGGGCGAGTTTTTCAGGGCGAGTTTTTCTCGAGAGTCTAGGAAATTAATTCTAAAGGCTCGCCGACGATGCCATCGACGCCACCGATAACAAGAATGTCGGGAAGATGTTTTTTGGAGTTTGAAATGATAGTTTTTTACGGTTTTAGGCAGGATTTACTCCCTATAAACTTCTAAATTTAGTTCTTAAGTTTGTATTTCCCCAAAAATGAATTGAAACTCCACCAAATTCATCCCTATGATGTCTAATTCCACTGAAAACCATAGATTTTGAGTGTTCAACCAGAGAAAGTTCATTAGTTCTGAGGCGTAGCAAATCTTCAACAAAGTGCTGAAAAAGAGGAGATTAATCAAAGAAAGAGGATTCGTGAATTGAGGATTGAACAATCCTTTGATAGTAATTGAAGAGATGATTGTGCGACAACAATGGGAAGTGTTGTGCTACACTACAACCGCCATAGTTGTTCCTGTGGTGAAAGAGTTTTATGCTAATTTGCATGAAATCAACCAAGGAGTCGTCTATGTGCGAGGTAGATGGATAACTTTTACTCCTGCATGGATTAATGAGTTATATATGATCGAGAATGTTCCTGTCTGCCATTATTCCAACTTCTTCCCGACAAGAAACCTGATGAATGAGAT
>NW_018252625.1:34966-37205 GCF_001263595.1 Phalaenopsis equestris
CCGACAATGAAGATCGGTAAAGTTACTTACTAAGGAACTATTGTGAATTACTGTATCCAAATGGGACTACCGATTGATATTGGATCGATAATTTTGAAGTCTGTTTTGGGCCTGATCGTTCATGGATTGACATATGGGCTTGGAAATCCTTCAATAATTTTCTTACTTTGCAGTCATTTCCAAGTATCTTATGAGAATCGGGAAAAGGTACTTCTACCTTAGAAGCCTTTGGACCCAACCGAGAGGTTCCCAGCCAATGAAGATCAGAATGATATGACTATTATTGTTGGTCAATCGTCTCAGAATTCACTTCCTATTCAGCCTTTAGTTCAGGACAAGACACTAGTGATCCTGTGAAGATGAAGAATCAAGAAATTGGAGAAACAAAATGTTATGAATGCAATTAACAATATCTCTGATTTTTTCGAGGATGAAAGAGCATTTATGAAAGAGCATTTTGCTCACTCTGGACATATGAAGATAGTTTGATATGATTAATAAGAAAGATGGGATTGATGGAAGAGGATTCTACTGAAGAATTCCCATACCGACCCTTCTATAACCCGTTTGTTCATGTTCAATCAATGGGTGATATCAGAGGAAAAACAAGCACAGAATCAGAAGAGTAGTATATTTACTTTGCTACATGTATGTCTATGTGTGTGATTTGATTTGAACTTATGTGTTTGATTTGATTTTGAATTTTGCTTTTAGATCTCAGTATAGTTGAGATTGAGCATATAATGTTTGTTTTCAGTGTTTAGAGTATTGTGGTTTAGATTGCGATGCTGAATTGATGTATTAAGGTTGAGAAAATACCAAACTTATGTATGTCGTGTAACGTGTAGTCGTGTAACGTATAATGTAACTTTTGGAATTTTTATATAATTGTGATGTTTTGTGTTGTGAATATTTATTTGTGTTAATACATCATTTAATCACTTAAAATTTATGTCTAGAATGATTGAAGGGATGTCGTCGAGGCTTGAAATTGATCAAAATCGCAAAAAATATGGATTTAGAACCATTTTTGAAAACCCCCCTGACAGCGCCATCGACGCCGCCGACGACAGATTTTTCTTGAGACTTAGGCTATTAATTCAATAGAGCTCGCTGACGGCGCTGAGGACCTTGCCGACGACGAGATCCCAAAAAAACATTTTTAACCGCAATTTCGACCAGTCAACCACCACTATTCATCATCCCCTTCCTCTTAAAAAATAAAAATTTCGATCTAGGGCTTGAAGATCTTGGATTTGGGGGCGATTTCAAAGCATTTAAACACCAAATTTTATCATCTCTCGGTGAGAGCTTCAGTCCAACCTAAAAATATTTGGTTTTCACCTTGAATTTCTTCCACATTGAGAAGATCCGAAAAATTTGAGAATGTGAAGAAAACATTTGGAAGAAATTCATGGAGCTTAGTTTTGAACTCTTAGAGTCACTCTTGGAAGCCATTATTTGAGTATTTGAAGTGTATTTTAGAATTTTTTTATAATTTTTTATTAGATTGACATGGCTCCACGACTAAAGAGGCGGCTTGGGTTTGACGAGTCTCGCTTCGTCAATGCGAAGGCTCAATCGAGATTTACTTCAGTATTTGAAGGGAAGAAATGTATATAAGATCGTGTTTTTGAGAGTTCGGGAGGAGAAATTGAACGAGTTATTACCTTATGGAGGTGGGAAAACTTCGTTTATACCACCAATAAGGCTACTGCCAAAAATGTGGCAAATATTGTGAAAGAATTTTATGCCAATGTGTTCTATTCTGAGGACAGAACCATTTGAATGCGGGGATTTTCTGTTGAATTTAGAGCCGCCCGCATTAACTCCTTTTATGAAGTCCCAGACTCCTATAACTGCCATTATGATACCTCCAGTATGATGACTAAATGATGTCATCAACTTTCTCACAGATGGGAAAGGGACATAAAATATAAAGCAAAGAGAAAGGGTAAATTTTTCTGCTTCAATGTTGAATGCCACATTTAAAGCGTGGCATTATTTTATTTCCTCTACTCTGTTACTTACCTATCACCATGGTGAGGTAATAAGAGATAGAGCTATTATGAATTTCTATATTCAGAATAATCGAACTATAAATGTGAGGATAATTATTTATAAGAATATATTGACCTCGGGAAAGAGTGAATCAAGTGGAGGTCTGAGGGATCCTGGCCTCATTTATGCACTTTGCTCACTTTCTGGAGTTGAAGCTGGAGATGATGAAGAATGGGTT
>NW_018252625.1:37217-38236 GCF_001263595.1 Phalaenopsis equestris
TTAGAATGTAGACATGATTATGATAGTGAGTACCTACAGAGGCATTCTGACTTTGAGATAGCTTACTACAAAGCTCAGGCCTGACACTATAGAGGTGAGCCTGATGTTACTTTTCCTGAATGCCCCCGTTATACTCAGTATCAGCCCAATCCACCTACTAACCAGGGAGACGAAGATATAGCATGGGATTTTGATATATGATAGTAATTGATGTACTTTTATTTTTATAATTTTTGTAATAGAGATACATGTTTGTTTGTTTGTACTTTTATTTTTATTTTTATGTTGCATTTGGATAATTTTTAATTATTGTTATAATTATTTAGTGTGGTAGTTGAAATTTGCATGTGTAGTTATAATAGATATTGATTAGTACATTGTAAAATTATAATGTGATGTGATTTTCTTATTTGCATTTTGATATATTTGTAATTATTTTTTTTTATTTAGTATTGTGGATGTGTTAGTGAAATATTGTGTTTGTATGATGTTTAGTTGTACTTATTTCAAAATTTCATTACCCAGCAAATTCTCTAATGATTTATATGTATAGAAAGCTCCTAATACTACAAACCATTTGAAGTAAAAATTTTGAGAAGGACTGCAAAAATTTTAGAATGATGAAAAATGCCTAAAGTATTGAGGTATGATTTATGTTTAAAATTTTCTTTCCACCTGTATCATTCCATATTGAAAAATTTAAGTTTGGGGGAGGGAAGAAAAAGATTAACTATTAGATGTTCTCAATTTAAATATTTTGAAAAAATTATTATTATGATTTTTTGTAGTGAATTTAATTCAGATAACTATATTTTGTAGATATTTAAATATTATGGTAGATTTAAAGGAATATTTTTGTAAGGAAAAATAATTTTGTAGATTAAGATATTTAGTATAAGAGAATAAGACTATAGTTAACTATTTAAAGTAAAGAAAACTACATTATGAAATATTAAGAATCTTAGATATTCATTTGAGAAGAAAAGATTGGGGCTCAATGATGTAAAAGCTATGAAATA
>NW_018252625.1:39137-39673 GCF_001263595.1 Phalaenopsis equestris
CGTAGGAGGCCGCCGGCGGTGCCATCTAGTCCTCCGACGGCGAGAACGACGGTTCTCTCAAAAGGTGCATTGAATGTGAATAATTTTTGAAGGGATGCTTAGGCAACTCTTGGGAAAACTCTTCTACAACTTTAAGAGAAACATTTTGGGCCGAAAATAAGAGAGTCTGGTGGTGGTGTTCGCTGAGTTTTTATTATTTGTAGAGTGTAGAGAGTTTAATTTAGGGTTAGTATTGTGAAGAATTCTTCAAGAGATTGTAAGAGTGGAGGGAAAGTGAGAGATTTCTTCCTCCTTGCCGCTTTGAAGAAGAATTCTGTGTGCTGTAAAGAAAAGAAGAGATTCAGGGGAAATTTGAGGAGTTTGCTTATGTAGGAATTAGAGATAAGTGATATTTACTTATTGAATTTTGTATGACGTTGCTTTTATATATATATTCCAAGTTTTGTCGTATTTTCTCCATGAGTTTTGAGTAGTTTTCTCAGTCTTTCTCCTTGTCTTAAGATTTTGTGAAATGGTGTTTGTGAAATGGTGAGCCA
>NW_018252625.1:39803-41071 GCF_001263595.1 Phalaenopsis equestris
ATACAACTAAAGTGAAGATTACATCCAAGATTCTGGGAGATTAAAGTCCTTGAAAGTTGGGTGCAGATAAATAGGAAAATAAAAATTATCGAGCGTAGAATTGGAAGCGTATAATTGGAAATTTTAGAGTGACAGACTAAAATCCTCAATTCGGTCCTATCGTTTGGGTGCTGAAGTGTAGATGTTAGCCCTCAGGCGAGGGGAACGTGGGATCTCCGAAGTGAGAGCTGGTATCCTCCCAGCCTAGCTGCAGATTCAGTAACCAAGCATAGGATTAGTCAATGTTCTTTATTCCTGAACCAAAGGGTAAAAAATAGGTATGCTCCTATTTGGCACAATCCAATTTGAACTAATTCACTTTACCCATTCACTTCAATTTCTTGACAAGGAGAATGATGTTTTCTTATATATTGAATTTCACATTAGAAACTTTATTAGTAGAGTTAGTTATTTAAGAGCTTTGTTTTTCAACTGCATTTTATATAGTATTTACATTAGTAGTTAATATTCAAACTTCGCACTTTACTTTTATTTTTAATTCTAAAATAATTTCAAAAACTTATTTAAAGGATTTTCCAACTTTACTGTGGGATCGATATCTATGACTCTATTAGAGTCCATTATTACTTGAGTGATACGTATAGTTGCGTTGGTTTTAACAGGGATTTGGCTGTTAAAAATAGTTTTCAAAGAAAAAATATTTTCATAAAATGTATTTTTTTAGATTATATTACATATTTATTATATATCTGTTGTGTGTAATTTTGTAATATTAAAAAATATTTATAAAATTTACACACTAAATCCACCCGCATCACCTATCCATGGGTTAATTAAAACATCAGAGGAGAAAATGTGGTTTTCAAATTTTTATTTAATTTAAATAATTATCCTAACTTAGAAAATAGGATTTTCAAAATTTTTTTATTTAATCGATCAGAATAAATTTTTTTTAGGGGAGAAATACTAGAGGTTCTCTTAGGTCAGAGAAACACTTTTCAAAGTCACCGAGGTTGAGGTGGCGCCGCGCATTTGAATAGAATATTTTGGATTTATTTTTTTTATTTAAATATTAGAACTTTAAAAATCTATATCATTCTTTAGAAAAATCATAAAAATTAAATAAAAATACTCTCTTACTCAGTAAACATTATTTGTTAACTAAAAATATTTATAATCACTCAAAACAAAATAACAAAAAAAGATAAAGTAAATAAAAAGTGGTTCCTGAAAATCTCTCCGAACTAACTCCCCAGAAAAGAACTTTC